>NC_053499.1:11476449-11631449 GCF_905171775.1 Rana temporaria
CCAAAATTTGATTTTTAAGCAATGTTATCAGCTATCTTGTGTAAACTACAAATTAATACCTCCCTATGTAATGAGATGAGGAGGGGAGCAGGGGTTTGTAGTTCAAATTAGAAGTGAAGCACAAAGTGACAACATGGCTCCTCCACAGATACAGTGAGCGAGTGTTGTCACCCCAGGACAGGAAGTGTGCTACTGGCAGGATTACCAGGTGAAAAACAAAGGGGTTGGAGGATGAGAACTGCCAGTGGAACCAACCAGAGGATCCCAAGCCCCCTGTGACAAGAGGGCTGGGGATCCTCTCCCCCACACCCGTTGTCCCCATTTGAAAACAGCGCCGCTAGGCGGGGCTCAGCCCACAGCGCCGCATTATTCATTCAACGTTTCCTGTGAATAAATGCCTACAAGTACCATCAGCCTTTACAGATGACAGCTTGTAGTTTTAAATGTGCTTCGAGAGCGCTGGCGAGATCCTCGTAGTCCTTCTGATCTTCCTGCCCTCGGGTAACGAGGTACGGGCAGGCAGCTATCCGAATAGCCTTTTTACACTTGCCACGTTAGCGGTAAAGCGCCGCTAGTTTTAGCAGCGCTTTACCACCATATTTAAGCGGAGGTTCACCCAAAACACAAGTATCCAACATTACATTCAGTATACCTCAAACATGTACAGCAGGGGTATGCAATTAGTGGACCTCCAGCTGTTGCAAAACTACAAGTCCCATCATGCCTCTGGGTGTCATGCTTGTGGCTGTCAGAGTCTTGCTATGCCTCATGGGACTTGTAGTTCTGCAACAGCTGGAGGTCCGCTAATTGCATATCCCTGATGTACAGTATGCCGGTGTTTTTTGGGGGAGTGTACATACGGAATTATCGGTCTTTTCCTCCTGGCTTCCGGGTACTAGCTCCCGCGGGACTGGGCGTTCCTGTGCAGTGCCGCAATGTCATCTGGGACTCCGCCCATATGATTGACGTGCCTGAGAAAAACTCCCACCGGCGCATAACGACTTTCCGAAAGTAGCCGAACCTGCGAGTTGGCTCTATACGGCGCCTGCGCAGTCAGCTCTACACAGCTCCTAGTCTGTGCGCAGGCGCCGTATAGAGCCGACTTGCGGTTCGGCTACTTTCGGAAAGTCATGACACGCCTTATCCGCCGGTGGGAGTTTTTTCTCAGGCACGTCAATCATATGGGCGAAGTCCCAGATGACATTGCGGCACTGCACAGGAACGCCCAGTCCCTCGGGAGCGAGTACCCGGAAGCCAGGAGGAAAATACAGATAATACCGTATGTACAACCCCAAAAAACACGGCATACTGTACATGTTTGAGGTATACTGAATGTAATGTTAGATACTTGTTATTTGGGTGAACCTCAGCTTTAGGAGGTGCTTTTCGGCTGAATAAAAGGGTTAAAAAGCGCCTGCAAAGTACCTGTTATACCTGAAGTGTTCCACATGTACTGGCACTTTAAGGCTGGCTCCACCCAGCAGTGATGTCAAGGGTCAAGGGGCATAGTAGCCATCTTAGAGAGAGCACATGTAGAAAGCAGAGATATGTAATGTCCTGAGATGCATGTTCCAGTGTACAGCCTGTACTGAATAAACATCCATTGTTCCAGACCAGAGTCTTGTGTCCCTCACAACACAGAGGATACAACAGTACCGCTGCCCATTCATTTCAATGGGCAGGGGTGCTTTAGGAGCGGTGTATACACACCACTCCTAAAGCACCCCAAAGATGCTGCTTGCAGGACTTTAACGCCCTGCCAGCGCAGCGCCCCTGAGTGAAAGCTTTCACACTGGGGAGCATTGAGATACGTTTTTAAGTCGCTTTAAAAGGAGTAATTTTAGCGCTAAAATGCCTCCAGTGTGAAAGGGGTCCAAGTCTTCAGAAGCTGAACACTGCACCTGTGATCTAAAAGGGGTGCAATACTCTAGAAAAAAATAAATGCACTTTACCTGGGGAAAATGCTTTCCCCCCCAAAATGGTACACAGTCTGCAGTGCATGCACAGTGCAGCTCACACCCACAGCAGCTATAAAACCGTTTTGGCAGCTTCCTCGTTGCCAAAAAAATGCTTCAAAACAGAGTGCCTGGACAATGCAACTGCAGCACTCAATCACAGGGATAACACCATCTGTGGCCACCCAATCTTCAAAGAGAAGATGCTGCTCCAGAGACAACAGGAAAAAGTAAGAGGAGAAATGGGGGGGGGGGGTGAGGAGGGTGGACCTCACGTCAATGGATGAGGGAAAACTAGGAGGCAAGCTTGATATAAATGTGCAAGTAGGTTGTTCACATTGGGTGCATGACGACAACAACTGCTCCCACGACCTGCGGCAGCTCAGTTCGGTTTTAAACTAGGCAGAAGCAATGGAAGATGCAACACATGAGAAAAACCTGACTACCTAAAAATGCCCTTTTTAAAACCCTCAACTTAAATGAGGGCTTAAAAAACTTGTTCTTGAAAAAAATAGAATAAATAAATACCTTTCCTGGCTCATCGTCATCTTCCTCCTCACACTCCTCTTCTCCTTCCATCTCCTACACAACAGGAAAAAAGGTTTGTTTGAACATTAACCATGAACAGAGATACAGGGGTAAACATGACAAATGGGGGGGGGGTCCAATTATCTCCCATATATAAAGCTACTCACCTCCTCCTCTCCTTCTTCACCCTCTTCAAACTGAAATAAAAAGATAGGATCAGTCAATACAGGGTTACACCACACATAACACATCCCACCAGTGTCTACATCAGCCTCTCAACCAGGGTTCCAAGGAATTCAGAGATTGCAGAAGGTGCTAGGGGGTCCTTAATAAGATAACAGTGGCAGATTGCCTACTACCCCAACAATGCAAAGGGGGTACAGCGACACCAACTGCCAATGTAAGGGATGACATCTACACTGACCTCTAATAAGGGATCAACTGATCAACTAGAGTTTTCAGTAGGTCAGGCCATCATTTGTCAAAAAAGTGATTGGAAATTAAAAAAAATTTTTTCCTTAAAGCGGAGGTCCCGCAAAAAAAATAAAATCAAATAAAATATATTAAAAGCCAGCAGCTACAAACACTGCAGCTGCTGACTTAATAAAATGGACACTTACCTGTCCATCGCGCCCGCGATGTCACCAAAAACGTCTCTCAGAACCCACTAGTTTTTTTTTTCTTTACTGCTCAAAACTGCTGATAACAGCCCATGTGTGCAGGGACACATAGGATAACATGGAGAGTTTAATGACTGTATAAAAAAAAAAAAAAATGTCTACAGCCAAAAACAGCAGCTGTAAAAACGTCCAGTGTGCATGAGGCCTTAGCATAACCCATGGAATGCAATATTTATATGCATGTTTTTTTTTATATGTTAACCTGTTCAAAATTTGCACTGGGCGAGCCTTATCGGAGATCGTTAGGTTTTGCATCTCCTTTATACATTTTCTATTCCTTTACATAAAAATATTGAACGAGAACATAAAACATGTTATACTTACCTGCTCTGTGCAACGGTTTTCACACAGAGCAGCCCCAATCCTTCCTTCCCCCGCTGGTGTTCCCAGCTCCTTCCCCCTGCCAAGTGCCCCCATAACAAACCACTAGCTATGGGGGCACTTCTGCAGGAGTGGTCTGTGTGTCCATTGACACAGAGCATGGCACAGCCCTGCCACACCACCCGCTATGTCCTCATTGGCCGTGAATGACAGCAGCAGGAGCCAATGAGGAGAGAGCTGCTGCTGTTCTCATGCACAGTGCTGGACCGAGATCGGGCTCAGGCAAGTATAAGGGGGGGCAGCTACATGCAGAAGGTTTACCTTAAAAAGGATAAGTTCACTTTTTTTGCAGGAAAAAAATAGATTATATTAATAAATAAAATATATAAAAAAATTGTGCATTTATTTATTGGACCAGTGATCAGCAGACCTGCCGGTGTATATCCTGTATGAGAAAGCAGACACAATCTGACAGGCAGGGAGATAGAACTACCTCGGTGCTCCACAGCGTTGTGATAGATCATTGAAAACTACAAGCCGACAGCCACACAGGATGCTGTACCTTGTCATTTTCAGGACACTGAATTAGTAAGGGCGGCTGGGTGGGCGGAGCCCCGCTCGGCCACTTTTTTTTGCGACAGCTAGTGGGGCAGGGGGGATTGGGGAGAAGGTCCCCGCTAGCTGTCAGAGTGGTGAGGGGCCAGTCCATTCGGGAACATGTTACACCCTGAAAACGAGTGTAACATATTACGAATGGTGAACTTATCCATTAACCACTTAAGGACCGCCTCCTGCACACATACATCAGCAGAATGGCACGGCTGGGCACATGTACGTATAGGTACGCCCTGTACATGTACCCAGCCGTGGGTCACGGGCGCGCTGCCACGACCCGGTCCGAAGCTCCAGGACCCGATTGCCGCTGGGGTCCCGTGATCGGTCCCCAGAGCTGAAGAACGGGGAGAGCCGCGTGTAAACGCGGCTTCCCCGTTCTTCACTGTGGCGGCTGCATCGATCGTGTGTCCCCTTTTATAGGGGGACACAATCGATGACGTCACTCCTACAGCCACACCCCCCTACAGTTGTAAACACACATTAGGTGAAACAACTCCTTCAGCGCCCCCTTGTGGTTAACTCCCAAACTGCAACTGTCATTTCCACAGTAAACAATGCATTTTAAAAGCAGAGGTTTAACGACAACAAAAATGTTTTAACATTACATTCAGCCGAGTTGTCAGAATGACAATCGGCAGTTTTTTTAATTTTATTGCCGTACATAAAATATTTATTTTCACCGCCGCTTCCGGGTGTGTAATCTGCGGCACTGGGCGTTCCGAATTGATTGACAATCTTCCGACCGGCGCATACAGCGCGTCACGAGTTGCCGAAAGAAGCCGAACATCGGTGCGCAGGCGCTGTATAGAGCCGACTCAGTCCGGCTTCTTTCGGCAATTCGTGACGCGCTGTATGCGCCGGTCGGAAGAATGTCAATCAATAAGGAACGCCCAGATTACATAGCGAAGCGGCGGTGAAAATACGGTATGTACGGCAATAAAATTAAAAAAACAGCCGATTGTCATTCTGACAACTCGGCTGAATGTAATGTTAAAAAAATTTTTTTGGGGGTGAGCCCCCGCTTTAAATGCATTTTTTGCTGCGAAAATGACAATGGTCCCAAAAATGTGTCAAAATTGTCCGAAGTGTCCGCCATAATGTCGCAGTCACAAAAAAAAAAAAAAAAAAAAAAACCACACACACGCTGATCGCCGTTATTTGTAGTAAAAAAAAAAAAAAGAATAAAAAAGTGTGTAAAAAAATACCGTCACATGACAAAAAAAAAAAAAAAAAAAAAAAAAACCCACACACGCTGATCGCCGCTATTTGTAGTAAAAAAAATAAAAAAAAAATAAAACTATCCTTTATTTTGTAAACGCTATAAATTTTGCGCAAACCAACCGATAAAATGCTTATTGCAATTTTTTCTTTACCAAAAATATGTAGAAGAATACATATCGGCCTAAACTGAGGACATTTTTTTTTTTTATATCTTTTTTGGGGGATATTTATTATAGCAAAAAGTTAAAAATATTGCATTTTTTACAAAATTGTCGCTCTATATTTTTTATAGCGCAAAAAATAAAAAACCGCAGAGGTGATCAAATACCACCAAAAGAAAGCTCTATTTGTGGGGAAAAAAGAACGCCAATTTTGTTTGGGAGCCACGTCGCACGACTGCGCAATTGTCAGTTAAAGCGACGCAGTGCCGAATTGCAAAAAGGGGCAAGGTCCTTTAGCTGCATTTTGGTCCGGGTCTTAAGTGGTTAATACAGAGAACTTCTGCCTTTAGAATCACGTAGGAAATACAGTGGAAATACAGTGGAACCTTGAATTATGAGCATAATCCATTCCAGGAGAATGCTTGTAATCCAAAGTATTCGCATATCAAAGCGAGTTTCCCCATAGAAGTCAAGGGAAAAGAAAATTTGGTCCTGCATTGACTTCAATGGCATGCAATACCGCATGTGGCCAGAGGTGGGGGGCCCTGGAGAGCCTTGGAAACACTCGGAAAGGCCCGAGGACAGCTCAGCTGAACTCCGGAAAATCTCGGAAAGCCTTGGCTCTGGCGCCACCCCCATCTCAGGCCAAACATGGTACTGCACACCGCTGTGGCTTGAATCCTGCGAGACAACACACGCAAACCGAGTCAGGATTTTTTTTAAAATACAGCGCTCGTATTGCGAAACCCTCGTTACTCGCAATCCGAGGTTCCACTGTATAAGAAGGACACCTACTTACTTTGTAGGAGTCATTTTCTCGGCAGCAATGAATTTCTCCCTCACTGCTGAAAATGCTGCAAAACCCGAGTCACCAACAAGAGCACCGCTGAGCTCCTCCAGCCAGCAAAGGAAGGACACACGCAAGTACTTCAGCATTTTCCCTCCCAGCTGTGTCCTCCAAAGCGATCCGGCCACTGATGAATTCTTGCACCACCGTGACACTGCACAAAGCGCTCCTGCCGACATCACCCACTGGCAGGTTACCTTGGTTCCAGTCAATACTGCACCTAGGGCTTGCATGTCTATGGGTTAGATGCAAGACCCCTGGGGCGATGCAGGCGTTATAGCGGCGCTATACGGCTGCTACAGGGGTCAAGTCCTGGGGAAAAAAGTGTGGGAGCTCCCACCCAAGATCCACTCCCCCCACCAAAAAAAATAAAAATGATACGCTCATATGCATAATTAGTAAACCGCATTTTTTTTCTTTTCGATCCACTGTACTTAGTAATCCTTTATGTTACTGGCCGCTTCCTGTATATGGATTCATCAGGTATTCCGTCACTTCCTCGATGCCGCAATGTCTCCTGGGAGCTTTTGTCATTGTTCCCAGGAGACATTGCGGAGGTCTGCCGCGAGTTATCGCGAGATTTAGAAAGAAAAGTTATTTTCGGCAGTCCTCCGCAATGTCTCCTGGGAACAATGACAAAAGCTCCCAGGTGACATTGCGGCATGGAGGAAGTGACGGAATACCCGCACACTACCCAAAGAATCGGCCAGTAACAAAGGATTACTAAGGTTCCCCTGACAGTGACTCGAGCTGGGCATCGCCACTTAGTGAAGGCTAGGCTCGGGCGGCTCGGCTGCTCTCGTCCTGCAAAGGGAACTGCGTTCCTGCTGTGAAAAAAGTACAGGAACTCCGTTCCCACGCGTTCCCGCAGGACTTGAGCCCTGGGCTGCTAGCAGGGTGCTTTTAACCCCCGCTAGTGGCCAAAGAAAGGGTTAATAGCGCCCGTGTTGCCGCACGGCCCATTCATTTCAATGGCCAGGGGTGGTGCGGGAGCGGTGTACACACCGCCCCAAAGATGTTGCTTGCAGGACTTTTTGCCAGTCCTGCTAGCGCACCGCCCCAGTATGAAAACACTGAGAGCCGGTTCACACTAGGGCGACACGACTTCCAGCACGACTTTCAGAGGCGACTCCGACACGACTTGAACATGAACCACAGGGCGATCTGGGGCGATTTACAACACAACTTGAAGTCGTCTCCAGGACAGGAGACTTTCTAGTGGCCAATCAAACAACAATCAGCTCTGGGAGAGGGAGGGGGTTAGGAGAGATTAGCCTGAGAAATGTATGTTATCTTCCTGGAAAGTAGCTTCAGATAAGACAGTGATCCGACTTCTGAGGCGACTTCCATTGAAATCAATGGGTACAAATCGCCTACAAGTCGGATTGAAGTAGTACAGGAACCTTTTCTGAAGTCGGATCGCCTTGAGTCGTGTGTATTAACACCGCTCCCATTCACTTCCATTGTTTTTCTCTACAGCGCGACTTGGGACGACTTGAGGCGACATGAAGTCGGATCGCAAGTCGCCCCAGTGTGAACCGGCTCTAAGGCTTGAGAGGAACTTTTCAGTCGCTATTTTTAGCACCCTAGCGTGAAAGGGGTCCAAATGTTTTTAGTTTTTTTTTTCTCTGCGGACATTAAAAAAAAAACTGTCACCATAAGGCCAATTACCAACTAACTGTAAATTTATTTTCTGCCATACGAATGTAAAGCGACTAAGATAATGAATACTTCATATAACATACACTTTCTTCATCCTCAATTGCTTCTCCGGTAAAATAAAGAACAGCTCGGGGGACTATTCTTTCCCGGAAAAAGTGACCAAGCTCAAAATCAGCCGCTAGAGAGTTTTCCATCTCTTCATCCTGCAAAGTGAGAAAAAAAAAAACACACAATGGCTTAATAAAGTGAAACTCCGGGCAAAATGTACAGAAATAAAGATCAGGCTTTCATAATACAAAACTGGTTATTATCAATTCCATCGTTTCCAATAATTTATCTATTGATCCTTCCAATGTTGCAGTTATCCCCTTTTCTGTAGGAAGGCCGACAATGGTATGCAGTAAGTTTGCTGCGTTGTCAGCCCTCCAATGTGGGTCTCCCCATTCATCTATGCCAGGGATATGCAATCAGCGGACCTCCAGATGTTGCAAAACTACAAGTCCCATCATGCCTCTGGGTGTCAGGCTTGTGGCTGTCAGAATCTTGCTATGTCTCATGGGACTTGTAGTTCTGCAACAGCTGGAGGTCCGCTAATTGCTTATCCCTGATCTATGCAGCAACATCACCACGTCCACCCCAGAGGCAGACGGTTAAAAGCAGAACTTTACCCATAATCAACTTGATAAAAAATAATGTTCTTTAGCAACAAACATTAATAATTAGGTTACAAAAAATTAGCGTGCGCTGTAAATTGCCTCCAGCATCGCTCCAGTTTCTTCTTGCTGGAGGCTGCCATTTTGCTGAAGCCCAGAGCCCCTGAGCAGAAGTAAATCATAAAGCAGAACTAAACCGATCGATTTAAAAGTTACATTTCTGAAATGCCCAGATTGCCAATTGTCACATTTGCTTGTTTCCTCAACCAAACTGTAAAACCATCAAAAGGCTGGTGTCCTAACCGATGGCATGTGCAGCACCATGGCAGCTGCAGATCAAACAGGAGCCGTATCCTTGTCTGTAAAAGGTTTGGAGGGTTTAATTCCGCTTGACTATCAGAAGATCAGCCTTTACAAATTCGGCAGTGCCCAAAAATGGAGAGCAACTGAGCATGTGTAGAGCAGGGTGACTTTGCAACATCATAGAACTATAGTTCAGCAAAGTCAAGGGCATGGAGGGTTTGAATTTCAGCTACCACACATACCATCTACTAGCTGATGATATAAAGTCGCAAAGTCGCCTACTTCAACTCTTAAAGCGGAAATAGCTCTCCGGCAAAAATGTTACATGAAGGCACTTCACTCAATTATCACTGCTGCTCTTCACTAGAGGTCGACCGATATATCGGCCGATTTTAAATTAATCGGCAGTACTGAAAAACACAAAGCAGATTTACTTCAGAGTGACTTGCAAATAACTTCTGTATCCTAGAAGTCAATGCAAGTTGGCAGGAGTTTCCTGTGGAGTGACTGGTCTCTGGGCAGCATGCCAAGTGTGAGAAAAGATACAATGTTTCTACTTTTTAAAGTGTGTAGATCTAATTTTAACCATTTAAATACTAAATCTTTTCTGACACGTGTTGCTTACAAGTAAAAAAAAAAAAAAAAAAAAAAATATATAATATTATATTATATTATAAATATATATATTAGTGCTGTCAAGCGATTAAAATTTCTAATCGCGATTAATCGCATTAATGTCATAGTTAACTCACGATTAATCGCGCGATTAAGGAGGTTCACCCTTTAAAACATTTTTTTTTTTTTGTTTTCTTATTTTTTTTTTTTTTTATAATATTAAATTGTGTTTTTTTATTTTTTTTACATTTTGATCACTTTTATTGCTGTCACAAGGAATGTAAAACATCCCTTGTGACAGCAATAGGTGGTGACAGGTACTCTTTATGGAGGGATCGGGGGTCTAAAAGACCCCCGATCCCTCCTTTGCACTTCAAAGTATTCAGATCGCCGAAAACTGCGATTCTGAATACGGTGTACTTTTTTAAATCCGGCGCCATTGGCAGCCAAGAAACCCGGAAGTGACGTCATGACGCCGCTTCTGTGGTTTCAATGCGGAGACTGGATCAAAGCCATTTACGGCTTAGTGTCAGTCTCCGCCTGGACACAGAAGGCGCCGGATGGAGGATCGGGTCTCCCGGTAGGACGGGAGGCCCGGTCAGAGCGGCGAAAGGCGGCGGGAGGGGGGGATGTCCCCTCCTGCATAACAACCGAGCGGCTTTTAGCCGCATCGGTTGTTATGTTTGGATAGCCCGCTCTAAACAACGGTACCGGGATGATGCCTGCGGCTGCAGGCATCATCCCTGTATAACCCCCGAACGCCGCCTCGTTAATCGCGCGATAAAAAAATTGACGGCGTTAACATGGGTTTGTGTTAACGCCGTTAATAACGCGTTTAACTGACAGCACTAATATATATATATATATATATATATATATATATATATATATATATATATATATATATATATATATATATATATATATATATATATATATATATATATATATATATATATATACACACACACACACACACACACACGCATCAAGTGGATTTGACAACATGGATTCCATTAGCCAACAAGGTTTAGGGACTTGATGTCATTCCCGGTGTGTGAAATACAACAGAACTACATTGCAGGTCATTTACTCACCATTTCCTCTCCTTCACTGGCTGCTGTGGAGAAAAAAAAAAAAAAAGAAAAATACAAATCGATCATTCAAGGAAACTTAATCTGTGGAACAGAAACAGTGAAGAGTAATCAGGGCAAAGCTGTGGAAACTTCAACATTATGCAAAAAAAATTGGGCTAACTTTACTGTTTTTTGTTTTGTTTTTTAACCACTTGACCACCGCCCCATGTCAAAAAGACGTCCTCTTTTTAAAGTTGAATATCTCGATAACGGCAGCAGCTGCTGCCACAACCGAGATATTCATCTTTTCAGGGGGCGGTGGTGTACACGATAACGGCGGTCTCCGCGGCGGATTCGCCGTTATCGGTGGCGGGAGAGGGGCCCCCCCCCTCTCCGCCGCTTACCGGAGCCGTCGGTAGCAGCGGAGGGGATCGGGACTGTTCGGCAGCTGTGCGGGGTTGCTAGTGAAGGAAAAATCTCCTTCACCCGTCCTCATAGCTCTGCTGGGCGGAAGTGACGTCAAAACGTCAGTCCCGCCCAGCCTCTTAAAGAAACATTTTTTTTTTTTGTCATTTGAAAAAATGACTTTTTTTTTATTTATTTTTTTGCATTTAAGTCTAATTATGAGATCTGAGGTCTTTTTGACCCCAGATCTCATATTTAAGAGGACCGGTCATGCTTTTTTCTATTACAAGGGATGTTTACATTCCTTGTAATAGGAATAAAAGTGATCAATTTTTTTTTTTTTTTTATTTCAGTGTAAAAAATTATAAAAATAAATAAAAAGAAATAAGAAAACCCAAAAAAAATTTTTTAAAGCGCCCCGTCCCGACGAGCTCGCGCGCAGAAGCATACGCGAGTAGCGCCCGCATATGAAAACGGTATTCAAACCACACAAGTGAGGTATTGCCGCGATCGTTAGAGTGAGAGCAATAATTCTAGCCCTAGACCTACTCTGCAACTCAAAAAATGCAACCTGTAGAATTTTTTAAACGTCGCCTATCGAGATTTTTAAGGGTAAAAGTTTGACGCCATGCCACGAGCGGGCGCAATTTTTAGGCGTGACATGTTGGGTATCATTTTACTCGGCGTAACATTATCTTTCACAATATATAAAAAAATTGGGCAAAATGTATTGTTGTCTTATTTTTTAATTCAAAAAAGTGATTTTTATCCAAAAAAAGTGCGCTTGTAAGACCGCTGCGCAAATACGGTGTGACAAAAAGTATTGCAATGACTGCCATTTTATTCCCTAGGATGTCTGCTAAAAAAAAAAAAATATATAATGTTTGGGGGTTCTGATTAATTTTCTAGCAAAAAAATTGTGATTTTCACATGAAGGAGAGAAGTGCCAGAATTAACCCGGTGGGCAAGTGGTTAAAGCACGAAAATTCTTCAAGGGGAAACCCTAACCCCGGCTCAGATATGCATTTAGGGTGTTTTTTTTTTTTATTTAGAAGCACGCGATTAGAGCCAGAGGCACTTGTGTGACATTAGCAAATTAAGATTCGCCAATGTCTTTCTGCTTCTCCTCCTGGCCAATCAAAAAGCAGGTCCCGAGACACCGTCAGCCGATTGGCCGAGAGGAGAAGCGATCTATTGGCCCGCCGAGGAGGAGGGAGGAGATGCAGGTGAAGCACCAGGAGACGCCACTTGCAGGAAGCGCTGCCCACGACCTAGATGGGGCAAGTGCAGGGCTGGTGTCCTACCAGAGGTGGTGCCTGTGGCCCGACTGTTTGCCGCCCCATCCTCAAAAAAAAATTATACCACCAGATGCCCAACAGAGCAAAAATTCACCTTTGATCGGGCTGAAGAAGTTAAAGAAGGACTCGTTGGGTACTTGTTTCGTTATGGTCCGCACAGTGCCTCGTCCCTTGTGCTTCTGTTTCTTCTTTATTGTTTTAACTGTGATATTTTTGCCCTTTTTCCAGTCGATGGTGCATCTGTTTTAAAAGAAGAACATAAAACAAACTTTCAGTAAAAAAGGTGATGGGAAGGGCTGTCCATAGACTTTAAAAGGTGGTCAGACATGCAGAATCTAGCGGTCCTTACAGCAAGATCTATGGGCGCTGCGGAGCATTTCAAGAACTTGCAAACTCATAATTTTTTTTTTTTTAATTGTCTGATCCTACAAGTTTCAACACGTACATTCTACGTGGTCTGTATGGTGTGAGACATTACCATTGTATGACACAAAACAGCCCTGTACGTCATACCTATAAAAAAGGTACACTTTTTTTCCCTAAATAGCTTCCTTTACCTCAGTGCAGTCCTCCTTCACTTACCTCATCCTTCCATTTTGCTTTTAAATGTCCTTATTTCTTCTGAGAAATCCTCACTTCCTGTTCTTCTGTCTGTAACTCACCACAGTAATGCAAGGCTTTCTCCCTGGTGTGGCGTGTCGTGCTCACCCTCTCCCTTGGACAACAGGAGAGTCAGGACGCTCTCTACGTTGCAGATAGAGAAAGGAGCTGTGTGTTAGTGGGCGTCCTGACTCTCCCGTAGTCCAAGGGAGGGGGCGAGCACGACACTCCACACCAGGGAGAAAGCCTTGCATTACTGTGTGGAGTTATAGACAGAAGAACAGGAAGTGAGGATTTCTCAGAAGAAATAAGGACATTTAAAAGCAAAATGGAAGGATGAGGTAAGTGAAGGAGGACTGCACTGAGGTAAAGGAAGATATTTAGGGGGAAAAAAAAAAAAAATTGTACCTTTACAACCCCTTCAAAGTAGATCTGAACTGGACCTTTGGTTTGATAAATCTGTGTATCAAAACAATTGCCATGGCTTTTTTCCCCCCACACAATTTTTCAGCTGGTAATACAGCACCCGCTACAGATGAGCCCATAATCCAGGAAAGTGTGTGATGGGAATATAGACGAGACATGACATGCATAGTGCTCGTTGGGCCTCCTGGCATATGCAAGT
This sequence comes from Rana temporaria, assembly GCF_905171775.1. Lineage (NCBI taxonomy): Eukaryota > Metazoa > Chordata > Amphibia > Anura > Ranidae > Rana > Rana temporaria. The sequence goes on from NC_053499.1 coordinate 11,490,015, forward strand.
CACATCCCAGGATGCCATAGTTTGTCATTCAGTAAGTAATTAGAAAGGGGCTGGCCTAGCGGTGCATCATCGTGAGGCTCCGGCCAGCTGAACCAGGAACAGCTGGCGGGCCGCCTCTCAACAATGTCACCAAGCAAGATGGCGGCATTGGACCGAGTGGCGTCTGTTGACAGAAGGATGTCAGCGGGACAATGTGGGGTGGGTGAGTATCTGAACTGCGCAGACAATAACCAGTAAGTGGGGGTGGGAGGCGAAAATCTCCTCTAACCCCCAGCCACCGTTAAAAGCGTTCGACGGTTCTGTGCTGGGAACACACACACAGCATGCTGACTCCTGGTAACTGTTTGCAAATTGAGAACCAGTGGGACGGAATCCCAATCATGTGACCACTATACTATGACAGCCTATCACATGATTGGGGCACTACTTCAATCTCCTGCCGCCAATACCCAATTAAAGACAGCAGGTAGGGTTTTGTGATGGACTGCCGTCAGCCGATTGATGGAGTCCATGTCACTGGGAAGCCAGGCAGACATAACAACCTTCCAACTATGCAAATATTGGAAAAACTGAACACATTCCATCACAATTGTGCCATTTCAGTCAAGAAATCTGAGTTTTTTTTTTATTAAGAATTTGTGATTAGCTAGGGGAGGTTGTAGTAGGAAGTGTCCTTTTTTAAAACTGCGCTTTAAGAATGGAACACAATACACCCCCGCGGGACGCACAAATACAAACAGCCTTACCCTTCACAGTCTACGATTTCAGGTCCCTCGAAGGAGAACGGGTCAGTAGAGTCCGGCTCAGATTTCATTTTGTAGGTTTTCGTCAGGATCGAATTAGCGAAATACTCGTTGGGCTCAAAGTGGAACTCTAATGTGAAAGACTGAAATAACGGAAGCTGAGGTTAATGGTAATGAATTCCTCACAGCATCATCATTAGTGCAGCTACATGGGAAAAGTAATGTATAGTGCAATTAAAGAGAACCAGTCACAGCTGGGCTTATGCAAGAATCTGAACACTCCAGCTTAAATAATTAGAACTGTACAGGCTTGCCTGGAGCCATCTTTGATCAAAGTGATCTAAGAATTAAATGCCAAGTACATCTTTGTTCACTTTATTTTCAAAAATTCCAGCTCCCCATGTATAGCATTAATATATTTATTTTGCAAAAACAACTTTCAATTCATTCTACACCTGCTTACCCAACTCCCTTCATAGCAGTTAGGACGTAGCCATGTGAGTGGAGAACTCACAAGGCTGCGCCGTTCTTTCCCCCCCTCCCCCTTTTTTTCCCGGGTAGTTGTCATACGACGTCGGAATTTGAAGCGGTGATATCTGAATGATGCCTGCAGCTTCATGCAGTTATTCTTTTCAGCCAGCAATTCCCTGCACAGTTACAAAAAACAATCTTAGTGGCCGTTTCACTGCTTGAATACTTTTACAGGCGCCTTCCCCGGTGCTTCTCCGGTCTCAGCCCTGCGAACGGGCGAGCCGGGAGAACGAACCCTTGGAGGCCGGGAAGCGATGTCATTTAAAGCCGACATATGTAAACACTGCAGTCCCCCCCCCCTTCAGAAAGCTTGGTCGATTTTTTGATCTCAGGCTTTCCAGCAGGCCATAGATGTAGAGCAGTGGTCTCAAAGTACCCGCGGGCCGCAACAGTTATAAATGGCCCGCAGGCAGGGTGGAAGTTTTTTAGCTGGCGCCATCTGGTGGTGAGCCGTCGGTATTACAAGTTACCACCAGATGTGAGCTGGCGCCATCTGGTGGTGGACGTTGGTATTACAAGTTAAGCATTACAAGTTAAACAGCAATTCTAATGTCATTTTTCACAATTTTCACTGCCATCTTCTTCCCTCTAATTAGAACCCCCAAACATTATATATATTTTTTATCCTAACACCCTAGAGAATAAAATGGCGATCGTTGCAATACTTTCTGTTACGCCGTATTTGCGCAGCGTTCTTACAAGCGCACTTTTTTGGGAAAAAATTACACTTTGTTTTAATTAAAAAATAAGACAACAGTAAAGTTATCCCCATTTTTTTTAATATTATGAAAGATAATGTTACGCCGAGTAAATTCATACCCAACATGTCACGCTTCAAAATTACGTCCGCTCGTGGAACGCCGACAAACTTTTTTACCCTTTAAAATCTTCATAGGCGACGTTTAAAAAAAATCTACAGGTTGCATGTTTTAAGTTACAGAGGAGCTAGAATTATTGCTCTCACTCTACCAATCGCGGCGATACCTCACGTGTGGTTTGAACACCGTTTACATATGCGGGCGCTGCTCACGTATGTGTTCGCAAGCTCGTCGGGACGGGGTGCGTTTTCTGGCTCCTAGATTCCAAGCAAATTTGTCAAACCCTGACTTACACCAGTGCTGGTGGTAATAATGCGCTCGCTGACACCAGTGCTGGGGGTTAATAATGTGTTCGCTGAATGAATGAATGAATGAAGAATTTATATAGCGCGACGCATGCGAACTAAATCGCCTCTGGTTCGCTGACACCAGTACTGTTGTTTTTGAAGTTTGAAAGTTTGCATGCGGCCCCCCATGGCATATGAAAACTTGTCTTGTGGCCCTCAGGTAATTTGAGTTTGAGACCCCTGATGTAGAGACATATAGACCCCCAGATATCTCTAAAGGAGGACCTGTCATGCCCTACTCCTATTACAAGGGAGGTTTACATTTCTTGTAAGAATAAAAGTGATCAAAAAAGTTAATTAAAAAAGGGAAAGATACCTTTTGTGTTAAATAACGCCCCCGCACACAGAAGCGAACGCATAGGTAGGTTGCGCCCACATACGTAAACATTCAAAATTACACTAGTAAAGGTATTGCAGCGAAAGTTAAAGAGCAATAATTCTAGCACTAGACCTCCAACTCTAAATTGGTAACCTGTACATTTTTTTTAAACTGTAGCCTATGGAGATTTTTAGGTAATGAAGTTTGGCGCCATTCAAGTTGTGGTGAGAAGATCCCCTGCCTGCAGTCAGGTGGGGGGGGGGGGGAGAATTAGGAGGAGAGAAGGCAGGAGCTGGAACATGCAACCTGTTCCAAAAGGTGTACTTATCCTTTAGAAAATATATTAACATGTTAAATCCTATGAGATTTAAATGATTAGGTTCAATTCTAATTTACCTATAGGATTTAGTTATTTGTTGAGCTGTGCATTCAAGAGTGGGGACCCAGAGCATGCATGGTCAGGCGCCCACCGTCAGACTTCAGGTGATAAACCCACGACTCACGCTCAACCATTACACTCATGTAAAGTAAATACAGAAAAAGCGAAATAATGAGGAACGCTAGGGTGAGCGTGCATAATCTGAATTCATAGGCTTCTGCCCCCGATATAAGAAACATAAAAGGACGTCTCACTTTGTGTGCATCATCATAGGCGCTGTGCACAGAACTGTCCTCCTTGTACACAATACACTGCTACTCACCATCGGCTGTCCTGGCCCTGAAAATTTGACTTTCACATCCTGCAAATGTTTTAATATTGGCTCATCGTGTTCCTATAAGAAAGAAAAAGTAAATAAATGAGACAAATCAACTGAATGAAAGCTGAGCTCCGAGATAAATTAAATGCATTTCACACCACTTATGTATTAATGCGGAACTTCACCCAAAGTTCTCCCAGGTGCCTGGACCCAAAGCCACTTGGAAAAAAAAAAATCAGCTCGGGTGAGGACATTGCTGAATCCCTGGACAGGCAAGTGTCCCTTATATTAAAAGTCAGTATCTACAGTATTTGTAGCTGCTGACTTAATTTTTTGAGGGAGCAATTGTCTGTTAAAGCGACGCAGTGCCGAATTGCAAAACCTGGCCTGGGCATTTAGCTGCCTAAAAGGTCCAGGGCTTAAGTGGTTAAACATGTGCAAAACACGCGCGCACACACACACACACACACCACCCTGGACAAGAAAGGCTTAAAAGGTCCAAATGGATTTTAAAATATACTCCGTCAGGGTAACACATTTTGGGTGCGGAGAGCTGAAAGCAGGCAGTGTTTAGGCAGCTTAATGGATAATGAAAACAAAGGAAAAGCTTCTCTCACAGCAGCACCACCGACACCGGATTATCCAATAGGCAGTCAGGGGACACAGTAACACTGCAGCACCAAAGAAAAAAACGTCCCACCACCTGGGTATGCAAAGCAAAATCACTAGAACAGCTGAACTGAATATTTACCAAGTAAAAGGGATTACACATTTCATTTGCATATTAATAGTCTGGCTGAAGTTTATCTTTAAATAGCAAATTTTAAAGTAAATACTCTCATTTTACACTGTAGTAGCATTTGTAGTTGTATTTTAAAGTGGTTGTAACCCCTTTACAACCACGTTAAGCTACAGGTAAGCCTATATTAAAGGCTTACCTGTAGCTACCCACGGTTTAGGAGATAACCCCATGTTCCCTGCATGTGCTGATTTCAATCGGCACTGGGGCAAACTGAAGCAATGGCCGTTGCCTCAGTCCATGTGCCATTACCGGCAGCTCCCACTCTCGGGAGTGACGTCATCACCGCTCCGGAAGTAACCCCCGGGAGAGATTGTCGCCACCGGAGGAGGGGGCAAGAGGACCGCTGCGGGGCCTTCGATCCAAGGCAATTCATAATGAGCTAGTATGCTATGCATACTATTTAATCATGCCTTTGTCTTGCAGAGTTTTATTTTTTGGGGTTTACAACCACTTTAAATCAGAAATACTACATGGCCAAAATGGTTTGTGGACACCTGACAATCACACCTATATAAAAGTTTGTTGGATATCCAATTTACCACTTGCGGACCACAGAACGACATTATATGGCAGCAAAGTGGCTCTCCTGTGCTGGATCACGTACTTGGTATGCGTGTGCCACTTCTGCTGTGACTAGACACAACACAAGCCAGTCAGCAGGTGCCGGCCAATGGATGATCAGCGAGAACAGAGGTTTCCCTATGTAAAGGCAGAGCTGTGTCTTGTCAGTGGGGATGTGCTAGATTTTATTCCCCGCTTTGACTGCGCAATTGTCAGTTAAAGTAACGCAGTGCAGCATCGAAAGAAAATGGCCTGGTCTTGGGGGGGAAAGAAAGAAAGAAAGAAAGAAAGAAAGAAAGAAAGAAAGAAAGAAAGAAAGAAAGAAAGAAAGAAAGAAAGAAAGAAAGAAAGAAAGAAAGAAAGAAAGATTTTTGGCAGTCGTTAAAAAAAAAAAAAAAAAAAAAAAAGCCCTGTATGTTTTAGTCCAGTTCAGGTGTGATTGCAAGTAAAAACTCGTACCTAAACCGGTGAATAAAAATAATTTTTATTCACCGGACCGAAAATACAATTATACCGCAGCCGGACATATACTGTATATACCCGAGTATAAGCCGACCCACCAAATTTTACCACAAAAAAAATAAATAAAAAATGGGAAAAAGTATTGACTCGAGTACAAGCCTAGGGTGTCCATCTTTGCACACTTGTAGAGGAAGAGTGTGGCTACATGTGTGCCAAGTTTGGGTCAAAAGGACCTACGACCGAGTCCCCAAAGTCACCGGAGAAAAGACCGTTTAACATGGGAGTCTATGTAAGGGGGTGCCCGGCTTTGAAAAAAAAAATACATATATATTGAGTGTGAGAGTGAGTGAATATATATATATATATACACATACACACACACACACACACACACACACTCCCCAGCCAAAGGTCCCCCGGACAACAACATTTACACACTTCGAGGAATAGTGGGGCTACACGTGTGCCAAGTTTGGGGTCCAGGCCGGTACCGGGTCCCCAAAGTCCAGAAGATCAGGCGCAAAAAGGCGACTCGAGTATAAGCCGAGGGGGGAATTTTCAGCACAAAAATATGAGCTGAAAAACTCGGCTTATACAGCAAGTAAACTTTTTGTATTATGTACCATCAACAGTACCCTTCACTAGAAGCACCGAAAGTCAGTGACATAAAAAGGGATGTCTAATGATCTCCATGGCATGTGCTTTATTATACAGACAGGGGAGAAGTCTAGCATTAGCATTCCATCAGAAGACGACTCACCTGTAAAGATATATTGATCATGTCTACATTCTTAAAAATAGTTTGCCAGAAGTCAGGGATTCCTTTTGCGTCCTCCGCACTCGGCGTGTCCGATATAGTCATCTTTTTTTTTACATCCTCCTATTAAAACAAGAAAGAAAATAAATCTGCAGCCAAAAAAACGTTATTTTAAGTGATAATAAAAGACAAATTAAATTTTTTGTTATGACATGTCATACTTGCCTGCTCTGTGCAATGGCCCAGCTAACATATTTGCATCAAAGCCAACTTGGGCAAAATTCTGATTTATACAAGTTTAGCTTGTTATTGGGGAAGGGAAGTTTTAAAGTGACAGTAAAAAGGTTAATTTAGTATTTAATTTTTTTTTTTTTAATAAATAAAACATGTTATACTTGCCTGCTCTGTGCAATGGTATTGCACAGAGCAGCCCTGGTCCTTTTCTCAGGTCTCAATCGAGTGATGTGCACAAGAGCAGCGGGCTCCTCCGGTCTCTTCCTCCTCATTGCAGAGACAGCAGCGGGGGTCATCGGCTCCCGCCACTGTCAGCGAGGAGAGAGCAGGGATGGGGCTCAGTGTGTAAATTGACAAACAGAGCAGTGGCTCAGAAGTGAGCCTGCTTGAGTGCTATGGGGGGTGCTCGGAAGGAGAGAGGGGGGCCAGGAGCACGGCGGGGGACCCAAGAAGGAGGATCGAGCTGCTTTGTGCAAAACCCGTCTTCTCATAGCGCACAAAAAAAAAAAAAAAAAAAAACAAACAAACACACAACACACACGAAAAAGATTTGATTTGTCACACAAAGAAAAAGGACAAACATTTTGTATGGATACAGTGTTGCATGACAGTGATTGACATTCAGAATGTGAGCACTGAAAGCTGAAAATTGGCCTGGTTAGGAAGGGGGTTTAAGTGCCGAGTGGGCAAGTGGTGAATTCATTTTCCTAAAAGGTGAACTTATCCTTTAATATTTCCCAGCGCATTCTGATACTGGCTGTACCACACAGCAGTACAGTGGACCGATGAGGTCCCATTACAATCCAAGCCCCCCGACCTTTCTAATCATCCAATGAAAGTCACTTTCCACATTGTGCATCTTGACATCTCCTAGATGTCTCCCCGCCCCCGCCCCACTAAAGCAGACTACGCTGCCGTTTTTTCTTACCGCTAATTTGTCTTTATCTTCCTCTTCTCCGCCGCTGTGCCATTCACATTCATCATCTGTCGGCTCCACCTCTCCCGTAACAATGACCATTCTCTGCAAGTAAAATATTCAGAAAAGTCAACTTGGAAAAAAATTAAAGCATCCTGCAAACCTTTTGCAATAAAAAACAAAACCAGCAAGGATGGTGTGTGGCCATTATTTTTATTTTCAAAGTTAAAAGGGGTTGTAAAGGTACAATTTTTCCCCCAAATAGCTTCCTTTACCTTAGTGCAGTCCTATTTATAAAAAAAAAAAAAAAAAAAAAAAAGCCATAATTCTATCAATTTTGTCAGCGCTATAACTTTTGCGTAAACTAATATACGCTTAGTGCGATTTTTTTCCCCAAAAGTACGTAAAATACATATCGCCCTAAACGGAGGAAATTATTTTTTTCCCCCAAAAAAACAAAACAAAATATATAAAAAAGGAGTATATTATAGCAAAAAAAAGTAAAAGATAGTTTCTTTTCTTTTATTGTCGCTGTTAACTGCTATAAACAAAAAGGTTTATAGCACAAAAAAAAAACTGCCAAAACAAAAAAGCTCTATTTGTGAAAAAAAAAAAAAAAGAAAGAAAAAGAGCAAATTTTTGTTTGGGTACAGCGTCGTGCGACCATGCAATTGTCAGTTAAAGCGACGCTGGTCCAAATTGTAAAAGATCAGCAGCAGGGAGAATATAGGTAATACTGAGGACTAGTCCTTTGCCTTACTTTTTGGGCTCTTTCACACGGAGCGGATCCGTATTGATCCGCTCCGTTAGCCTCAGCAGGGATTCCTCCGTTAATCCCCGCTGAGCTGTCGGCGGACAGGGCGGTCCCCGCACACAGTGCAGAGACCGCCCTGTCTCTCCTCCACTCTCCCCTATGGGGAATCGGATGAATACGGACCGTGTGTCCGTATTATTCCGTTCCGCCGGACGGAAGAAAAATAGGGTTTTCTTCCGTCCGCAAAAGCGGATCTTTGCGGACGCGGATGGTTGCGGACGTTAGCAGATGCATCATCCGCTAACGTCTGCAATCCCATAGGGATACATTACAAGTCCGTAAACGGACTTGTAATAAACAGACCGTTTATCCGTGTGTGTGAGAAAGGGCCCTTTGGGTACAGAGTTCAGCTCTTTAAAGAAAAATAATTTTTGACAGTTGGAAGAACTGTCAGATTACAGGTCAGAGATTAGCAGTAAACAGCATGAGAACACTCACGGATCACACAAAGGTGATAATGTGAATATGAAATGGTCCTCTGTACTATACATACCTTCTCAAACAGAGGCTCATACAGGGCGGCATATTTCCTCTCCAGCTCATGAACCTCCTCATAGAATTTGGCTTCTATATGAGCACACTTCTCCTGGAGCTGTTTCAAGGCATTGATTCTTCGCTTTACCGCTTTAGGCAAACTATTAAATACAAAAAGTGTATGTCAAGGCAAAATTAAAAAAAAAAAGAAAAAAAAAAAAGAAAAAAAAAAAAAAAAAAAAATGAATATATAGCACATATCTGCACATTTTCTCATGTTTTGTCCTGTTAAAAGACCTTACGTGTACTTCTTCTGTACTGAAAGCACGTTCAATCGCGCCCGCCCCCAGCACTGACCTCGATTTTTCTGAACCTCCTAGTCATGCTGCAATCTTAATAATTTAAGGATTGTCCAAAGATGGATTTCAAAGAAGGTGTGGGCATGCAGAAGTGAGAATGTAGGAGAAGTATGAAAATCAGTGACCCAGCTGGATAAAAAAAAAATTAAAAAATGGTTTACTGTCAATGCCTAGCAGTTGCATTGACAGAAAGTGTAAAATTAGGGTGAACCACCGCTTTAATTAAGGCTTGATTCACACCTATGCACTACAGAACGTGTTCCATAGGAAACCATGTTAAATTGACTGTAGTGCAAATCTGCAAAATGCAAAAAGCACTAAAACTGCATAGGTGTGAATCCAGCCTAAAGGAGTTGTAAAGGAATTTTTCTTTTTTAAAAACAACAATGTCATACTTGCCTTCACCGTGCAGTTAGTTTTGCACACAGTGGCCCCGATCCTCGTCTTCTGTGGTCCCTCGGCGGCTGTCGTGGATCCTCTCCGCAGCAACTACACACAGACATGCGAGCGAGCATGGTGTGTAGCTGTTTCGGGCAAACTCCCGTGCCATAGCCGCCGCTGCATCACTCGGCCCCGCGTCATTGGATGCGATTGACAGCAGTGCCAGCCAATGGCTGCACCGCTTTCAATCCATCCACTGCAGCCAATCAACGGCCAGGCTTCGACTCGAGGAGGATGACGGGGGCAAGCGCGGGACTTTCGAAGGGTCAGGCAAGTAGGACGGGGGCAAGCGCGGGACTTTCGAAGGGTCAGGCAAGTAGGACGGGGGCTCAACCCCTTTAAGCTTGGACCAAAAAATAAATAAAAAGGACGCGGATTGGTTTCTACACAGAGCTGCACCAGATTTCGCACCCTTCAGTTTTAGCAAATCAATCCCATTGGGTACTCAAACAAACGATTCAATCTATGTTCGGATACACGTTAGTGCGACACGTAGACCATACACCCCCTCCATGCTCCCCTCGGGTCTGGATCCTAAGCTTTGCTCGCTACCAAGCCTACAAGCTATCCAGCTTTTCCAGCTATTACTATATCTGGGACTCGATTTAGGGATCTCAGCCGGAGTATCCGCTGTCGCTTGCTTTACAATCCATGCATTAGCCTGAAGTTTTCTACCTCCATACACTATGGTGTTTTAAATAGCCTTTCATATGCCCATTGGGCTGGTCAGGTAACAACACTGTATATGCTACATACTGATTTCCAACATTTGTTCCACACATTCCTGCGGAGACCTATCTTACCTACCGTTATGCTCCTGATGAAGCATCCTGAACGCGAAACATGTTGAGTAAAAGCAACATCCATCACTCCGCACATCCAATCCTAAGGATCTAAAAGTTTTTTTTACCCCCTGGTGCTGTATGGTCTTGTCTATATAAGCATATGTGCATTAGTATAAGCTTTAATGTATTATTTCCTAAACTGTGTACTGTGATAATATGCTGATATTGTACCATTTTGTTCACAAAGTTCTGTATATCTTTTTCTTCGTATATCCTTTTTTTATGAATAAATATATTTATAGATTTTCTACAATATTTACTTGTACGCCACTCCATTAGCCCAGATTAATCTCCAGTTACACATTATCGGGACGTTGGCACACTTTAACATTGGCATTCACAGCGTCCAGTCGCCCTGTGGTGTATGCACTTTTTTCTCTAGCAAGACCCATTTAAATATGTTCGGATACTAACAGTCTAGTCATACAACTGGCTCAGGATACCATTAAGTGACTTACGTTTCAATGTAACTTGACGGAGTCTGAGAAACGCTGTCAAGCCTTTCCTGAAGAGCAGCGAGAACTTGAGGGTTCTGCATTATCTGATCGGCCAGTTTTTCTGTGTGAATAAAATAAACCGAGTTAATATAAAAAAAAAAAAAAAAAAAAAAAAAAAGCACATCACTTGAACAATCTTCAGCTACTAAGACAGAAAGCAGATCATTGAATGGCCACAACACATAACCTCCCAGGCTTCAGCGGCCAATTACCTGCCATGTTAATAACACAAAAGGAAGGGAAATTAGTTTAGGGTGAATGAAGCCTGCAGAGCCCGGTGCATTGCCACGAAATGAGATTTGCCATCGGATGAGATGGTCCGCCTCCATCACATCCTATTGGCTCACTCCTGTCACGTGACATATTTAAACGTCAAGTATCGACGCGATCATCAGTCTCAGCTAGGCTATCATAGGGAGAGGATCTCCTCTTCCTGTGATAGCTGAAGCTGCACGGAGCTGGTGCACGGAGCTGGTGCACGGAGCTCACATGGCCTCTGTGGCCCGATTCCGAGAGCGGAATCGGGTCACAGAAGCTCATACATTTACTAGGCTAATAAATGTTCTCCTTCATTACAATGTCACTTCGGGATCTACAGCGATATCGGGATCCCTCTGCCCGATAGCGCTGTCATGCCTCCCCGTGAGCGCGATAGATTCACAGCGCTATCGGGATCCCAATGCCCGATAGTACTGGCGGGAGGCACGCTGACAGCGCTAACTACACCCCGCGCCCGCAGCTCTACTGCCCGTCCCCCGTTAAGGCTCAGGGAACGGGGAACAGAAAGTAGAGCATCGGGTGCAGGTAAAGTAGTAGTGCGCAGCACTACGCAAATAGCTCTGTGCACCAGCTCCGTGCAGCTTCAGCTATCACAGGGAGAGGAGAGTGTTCGCGTCGATACTTGACGTTTAAATATGTCACGTGACAGGAGTGAGCGAATAGGATGTGATGGAGGCGGACCATCTCATTCCATGGCAAATCTCATTTCGTGGCAATGCACCGGCACTCTTTAAGTTCCAGAGCAGAGAAAGTCACTCTTGCAGTGAGGTCCGAGAGAAGGTGAAATATGTTTTATTCCTCATTGGTTTACATCTCTGTAGGAGTGGTGCCCCCCCCCCCCCCAAGGAAGACGACCGGTGTCAAAGGTTTAATTAAATACACAAACTGCACAGTGGCAGAGCAAGGAACAGAGAATCGTTGAGCAGCTCACCTTTTTTGTCACCTGCATTTTTATTTCCTTCCATGGGATCTCCAGCAGTGGTCAGCTTACTGCAAAAGAAAGGATTATGAACATCGGTCATTTAAACAAGTAACTCCACTTTTCAACACACACACACACACCTCTGGGTGATCCATATACATTGCAGGAACAGGCCGATTGATCAAAGTACAGTGGAACCTCGGATTGCGAGTAACGCGGATTTTCCAATACAAGCATTTTGTTTTCCAAAACATCCTGACTCGCTTTGTGAGCGTTGTCTGGCAAGACAAGCAGGATTCAAGTCGCTGGGGTGTGCAGTACCGCATTTGGCCAGAGGTGCAGGGGGGGGGGGGCACAGAAACGTGGCTACCGGCACCCCCGCACCTCTTGCCACATGCAGTACTGCATAGACAAGCAGCGGCTGTGGAAATGATTATCTGCGTTTCCATTATTCCCTATGGGGAAACTTGCTTTGATAAACGAGTGCTTTGGGTTACAAGCATTCTTCTGGAACAGATTATGCTCGTGATCCGAGGTATTACTGTACAACAGGCCTGCCCATAGAAGGAACGAATCCTGGCCCGTCCCTGCTTAACTGGCCGAGATTCGATCTTCAGACTTGGGCCTCGTTCACACAGGGCGTACTAAACCACAAATCTGTGGAGGGCGGAGTTTATCCACACAGAAACGCACAGGTACCCCGGGCATCCTTGTGCAGGCAGTCCTACTGATGTAATTTGAGACGCAGGCGGTGCACAGACCGCTCCCAATCTGTCATCTGTGCATGCAGGCAGGGTGCATTCAGGGCCACACCCCCACACAGATGTCACACGGAGCGCAGTGTCTGCATGCAGACATGGTGCATTCAGGGCCACGCAGAGCGCAGTGTCTGCATGCAGACATGGTGCATTCAGGGCCACGCACCCACGCGGAGTGCAGTGTCTTGCGTGCAGACAGGGTGCATTCAGGGCCACACAAAGCGAAGTGTCTGCATGCAGACATGGTGCATTCAGGGCCACGCACCCACACGGAGCGCAGCATCGTGCATTCAGGGCCACGTACCCATGCGGAGTGCAGTGTCTTGCATGCAGGGTGCATTCAGGGCCACGCATCCACGCGGAGCGCAGTGTCTTGCATGCAGGGCCACATACCCACGCGGAGTGCAGTGTCTTGCATGCAGACATGGTGCATTCAGGGCCACATACCCACGCGGAGTGCAGTGTCTTGCATGCAGGGTGCATGCAGGGCCACATACCCACGCGGAGTGCAGTGTCTTGCATGCAGGGTGCATTCAGGGCCACGCACCCACACGGATGTCAGACTGGGGAGCAGTATCTCTGCACGCAGCTGCTACATCCCAACTGACATGACCAGGACTGCCAGGATGCACGGTGCAGGTAAACACACTCCTCCACCGGCGTACGCTTTAGTATGCCCCTTGTGAACAAGAACTTAACAAGCATTTAACTCTTGCAGTGCAGGAAGGGTCAACTTTAATTTGCAGATTTCAGCTTTACCGACACAGGAATTCCGTGTTAATTGGTCTAAACCCGAGGTCCCGGATGTTTATTAGAGATGGACCAGGCTACAGTTTCAGGACGGCTAAAGAATGCCAAGTGCACAAAGGACACGATCTGCCCGGGCATGATATCCAAACAGGTCCTGCAACTTTGTGTCCTCACCGCTCTGTGTACATTTCATCTCACAGGTCTCGGCAGGTTTAATATAAAAAAAAAAAAAACCTCCAGAATGTCTCCTAAATGATCTATATAGGTCAGGTAGTGATTCAGCACATTGCACTGGATAGGACGCGATTTGTTTGTGAACGCACGCGCAGCGCATTGTTTCTCGTCTCCAGGTAATGGGAGTTCTACCCTTACAGCGCTCCCCTCATGGGGGGGGGGGGGGGACATTCCTTTCCTGCTGAAAACACTGCAGTCGTCGTCTGGCTGTTATTCACAGACCTGGAACAAACATGTCAAAATAATGTAACCACCTTGCTGACCAGGCCTTTTCTGGAAAGGTTTGCTTACAAGTTTAAATCAGTATTATTACTGGTGGAAAAATACCTAGAACCCCCAAACATATAATTTTCTTTTAATTTAGCAGAGACCCTAGACTAGAGAATAAAATGGCAATCGTAGCAATATTTTAAAGTCACATCTATCTATCTATCTAACACACACACACACACACACACACACACACACACACACAAAAAAAAAAAACAACGCCACCAAAAACAAACAGTTGCCCCACTTTTTTTGTATAATGTGAAAGATGAGGTTACACCAAGTAAATAGATAACCAACATGTCACGCTTTAAAATTGCTCATGGAATGGCGACAAACTACGGTACTTAATCTCCATGGGCGACGCTTCAACTTTTTTTTTTTTACAGATTACCCGAGTTACAGAGGAGGTCTAGTGTCAGAATTATTGCTCTCACGCCAACAATCGCAGCGATACCCATGTGGTTTTGAACACCATTTACATATGCATTTGCTTCTGTGTACAGCCATGGAAGCAAAACGCTTTTTTTCCCCCCCCACACACATTCCTTTAACCACTTATATTCCTATTACAGGAAATGTAAACTCCCATTGTAGGATAAAGGGAGATCTGATTTATTTTTCTAGCAAAAAAAAAAAAAATTGTGATTTTTACATGAAGGAGAGAAGTGCTAAAATAGGCCCGGTTGTCAAGTGGTTAAAAACAGAAACCTTCACAACCCAATTAAAAATAGAAAGATATATTCCATTTCCTAATACTAGCAGCATAAGGATTAAAAATAGTTCATGTTCGAGAGGGTTTAGTTCCGCTTAAAAATGTAGGGGACGCCCCTTCTGAAAATCTGTAAAGTACGGCCACCGAGCAACCCTACAATTTCATGAAGTGGACTCTGCTGGTCTAAAGAGGATACATGGCCACATAATTATTACACAAGTACCTCCGCCATGCTGCCAGTGCCCATGTGGCACTCTAAGAGACATCCCATATAATGCCCTTCTCTGTAGAGGGTATTCCCGCTCATATCAGGCACCAACGTGGTTACAGGCGGCCTGTCCGCTCAGACAAAGAGCTTCTGTCACAGTGCAGGAAGGCGGCCGCCATCGGTCACCAAGGTCTACAATATATCACCCGCTTCCCAGAGACACATATGGAGCCTTCCTGAAAACATGCCCAGCCACACTTTACTCTTCAACTCAGCAAAGTGCTGATTGGTGTATTTGGGGTTAGCGGAGCGGCAGCAGCTTGTCGTGCCGATTACACACAATTGGAGCACTGCTGGGACCTCCGAGGAATCACCAGTGTGTACAGTACAAGGCTGATAAGACGGGGGGGGGGGGGGGGTCTGCGTGTCTGTGCCCAGACCAAAACTGTGACTGCTGCCAAGTGATAAACACACAGGGGCCTCCTTACTATTGTCAGATATGGGAGGGGGGGGGGGCAGGATGGGAGTCTTCTGCTACAACATTCACCAGACCCAAAGAAAGGCACCAATGAAATCAATACGAGCATCGAGAGTAAATGAAAGCACCTCTGAAACATTCATCTACTTCTAGAGCATTTTATTGTGCATTGGAACCATTCCAAAGTGTTCACTGAAACTCTCAGAAATACTTTTTGTAGCAATCTGCAAAAGCCTTAGCAATGTTTAGAGGAAGCGAGGTCAGTGACCTTCATTAACGGTCAATTAACAAGCATTAGACAACCCACGTGCCAGGGAACAGTTAGCCATAGACCTCAGACAAGGGCCCCCAGCTTCTGAAGCTCCAGCTCCTGAACCCTCACCCCCCATGCCCAGGCCCCAGCTCCTGAACCCTCACCCCATGCCCAGGCCCCAGCTCCTGAACCCTCACCCCCCCCCAGGCCCAGGCTCCTGAACCCTCACCCCCCCCAGGCCCAGGCTCCTGAACCCTCAACCCGCCCAGGCACTAGCTCCTGAACCCTCACCCCCCCCCCCCATACTCCTGAACCCTCATCCCCCCAGGCTCCTGAACCCTCATCCCCCCAGGATCCTGAACCCTCAAGCCCCCCCAGGCCCCTGAACTCTCAACCCCCCCCCCCCGGCCCAGGCTCCTGAACCCTCACCCCCCACAGGCCCAGGCTCCTGAACCCTCACCCCCCCAGGCCCCAGCTCCTGAACCCTCCGTGCCAGGCCAATGCAATTTCAGAGGTGCCATTTTCAACTTAATATACTCAACTGCTTTGTAAAAGACTGTCTCTCTCTCTCTCTCTCACCCCCCTGCTGAGTGCCCCCATAGAAAACAGTCTGCCATGGGAGCACTCATGAATGCTTGATCCCGAGGCGCATACTGTGTGTTTATTGACACACACACACACACAGTTCGGCTCTGCCCAGCTCTCCCTCCTCACAGGCTGCGATTGACAGCAGCAGGAGCCACTGGCTCCCCCTGCTACCTCGGTGTCCAGTAAGGAAAGGAAGGGAGTGTAGAGAGCCACAGCGCTGGATCGAGATGGGGATTCAGGCAAGTATAGGGGGGGGGGGGGCGGTGGAGGAGTGGGGGGGGTGTATATCAAGCTGCATTTTTTTTTTTTTTTTTTAACCTTAATGCATAGAATGTATTGGGGGAAAAAAAAATAAAAAATTATATATATTATTTTTTTTATTCTATTTATTTCTACCTTTAGAGCCACTTTAAAAATAAGATCTTGCTATGCAAGAACACTTAATTAGTAACAAACTTGATCTTAGTGCATGTAGTACAGTGCTCATCGGGAGCATAGAACTAAAGACACAGACACTGAGTTCAACACTGAAAACAAATCTCTATCACAAGGCTGAAGACACATATGGCGGCCGTCACACAGCATATGGAAGATAAATCTCCACTTACTACATGGATAGTTATAAATATCACAGGAGTTATTTTTCTAGCCTATGTGTGCCCAAGATACCAACAGTTGGCTATTTATAGGCACACTTAGGGTTTGTTGTAGTGTGTGTATATGTGCGTGTGTGTGTGTGTATATATATATATATATATATATATAGTTATAGTGTGTGTGTGTGTGTGTGTGTGTGTGTGTGTGTGTGTGTGTGTGTATATATATATATATAATATGTGTGTGTGTGTGTGTGTGTGTGTGTGTGTGTGTGTGTGTGTGTGTGTGTGTGTGTGTGTGTGTGTGTGTGTGTGTGTGTGTGTGTGTGTGTGTGTGTGTGTGTGTGTGGTGTGACAATATACAGGAAAGATCTGCAAGGATCCTGAACAGCAGAGCTTACTATTAAGGTAGGAATACTGTATTATACTATTAAAAGTGAATCTAAACAAAAAAAAAAAAAATAGTAGTATAATGCAACTCACCCATCCTTAGATGTGGCACCGTTGGGTTGTTTCGAACACCTAAACCTTGATGATCCTGCCATTAACTCCTGCTCTAGTATGACAATGCTCACCTACTGTGCTGTATTAAGGGAGGAGCAGCAGTGTCACTCGAAGACAGAAGATGTCAGGACTACAAAAACACCCCCTCCCCTACACATTGGTCATTGAGAGGAATGGACCTTCGACACAGGGGGGCGCCCCCCT
Source organism: Rana temporaria (assembly GCF_905171775.1). Classification (NCBI taxonomy): domain Eukaryota; kingdom Metazoa; phylum Chordata; class Amphibia; order Anura; family Ranidae; genus Rana; species Rana temporaria. Next base: position 11,507,392 of record NC_053499.1, read on the forward strand.
TCCCACCGACACAGGCAGGGGGCGCAATTCGAACATGCTTGAATATTTTGTGTCGTTTTTCAAAACGTCGTTTTTTGTTTCACAGAAATTGACCGTGTGTAGCAAAAAACGACGTTTAAAACAACGTTTTTACACCCGCGCATGCCCAGAAGCTAGTTATGAAGCGAGCTTCAATGGAAAAAAGTGGTGAACGTAACCTCGCTTTGCTAGAGCATTGTGAAAAAACGATGGTGTGTAGGCAACATCGTTTTTGAAAATGAAGTTTCAAAAACGTCGTTTTATTTCATGATTTAAAACGTCTTTTTTTTCCCCATCACAAAAAACGACCGTCTGTTAGCGGCATAATGGACAGATTACAGGCCCCTGGTTTAGAGTTGGTGACACGTCAGTGTGGCTTCACATATATTTGTAATGTACGCAACAAAAGCCTGCTTTTTTTTTTTTTATTAAATACCAAGCTAGTTATAAAAAATTAATTATGCATTAACTGGAACGATTGGACACCGTCGAATTTTTATTGAGGTTTAGGTTCCCACTGGGGAGATTTAGCCTCTATTCTTACTGGTGCTCACTTTTACCAAAACAGGAAGTGAGGGGGAAATCCAAACCTTTTAGGCCCCTTTCAGATGTACGGACCATTCGTCCGTTTATTACAAGTCCGTTTACGGACTTGTAATGCATCCCTATGGGATTGCGTCCGTTAGCGGATGGAGCAACCATCCGCGTCCCGTCAGGATCCGGTTTTTCGGACGGAAGAAAACCCTATTTTTCTTCCGTCCGGTGGAAGGGATGAAGACGGACAGACGGTTCAGTCTTCATCCGATTCCCCATAGGGGAGAGCGGAGAAGAGACAGGGCGGTCCCTGCACAGTGTGCGGGGACCGCCCTATCCGCTGACAGCTCAGCGGGGATTACGGATGATCCCCGCTGAGCCGCCGGACGAGCACGGAGCGGACACAAAAACGGTCCGCTCCGTGTGAAAGAGGCCTTCGAGCCGGTGATCTGACGATATGGTTCCTCCTATGGATATGGTTCCAGTCTTGACTGCGCAGGCACAATCTTTGCCAACGGAAATCAACGAACCTCCAGGGCGACGTGGAATTTGAGGTAAGTGGCCAGTCACCCTCACGTCCTCGCTCCGCTCACTCGGCCTCCTGGCTCTTTTTTTTAACATCCTCCAATCCACGGGGATGTTAAGGAATGAGCCTGGATGCCGCCAGAGGTTCGGAAGTTAATTCAGCCAAGCAAACGCATTAATTGTAAGCCGAGGTGCGCAACATTGAAAAAAAAAAAAAAAAAAAAAAAAAGCGAACCGGCAAGAATCATTTATTGCAGAAGATACAGAATAGGCCTCTGTTGCAACAAAAGAACTTCCTTGTTGCCTTTTTTTAAACATCTTTGCAAATAGTTTTACTTTAACCTCTTCAGCCCTGGAAGGTTTTACCTTCTCCCCCCTTATGACCAGGCCATTTTTTGCGATAGGGCACTGCACTACTTCAATACCGGGCACTCTACCCCCCCAGGCCAATTTCCAGCTTTCTGCGTTGTCGCACTTTGAATGACAAATTCTCAGTCATGCAACACTGTACCCATATGAAATGTTTTATTTTTATTCCCCCCACAAAGAGAGCTTTATTTTGGTGGCATTTGATCACTACTGGGATTTATTTTTGGGCTACAAATAAAAAATAAAAAACACGAAAAGTTTGAAAAATAAATAAAAAAGTTTTCCCATTTTTGTTACGAAACTTTGTGAATAAGTAAATTTTCTCCTTCAATGGTGAGGCAGTACCAATATGCAGTACTGATGGGTGGCACGGGTGGGCATTTATAGGCGACACTGGTGGACCTCATTGATGGCACCCCTGGTGGGTTCACCTTGTGGTCTGAAGTGGGCATCCTCGATGGGTCTGCACTGATAATAAATGAGCAGACCCCCCCCCCCCATCAGGAGAGCAGCCAATCTGCTCTCCTCACATCTGTGTGGAGGAAAAGCCGATAAACTGCTCTTCCCGTTTACACTGATTGGACGCTGTACCCAAATTAAATTAGAAAATCTTTAACACTTTTATTGCCGTTACAAGGAAAACGAAAAACATCCCTTGCGACAGTAATAGGCGGTGACGGGTACTCTTTATCTAGAAGACCCCAAAGCCATGCTTTGCAATTAAATGCATTCAAAACGACAAATTCGGCTGTTTTGAACGCTGCAATTTTTAAAAAAATCTGGCGCCTTTAAGCCTTTAGCAATCCAGACATGGCTTCCGGGTTACTAGATATGATCCAAGCCGGTTCTGGCCTTGTTTGGGTCTCTGGTCAGCCAGCAGACGTGCCGGCTGGTCGCTCGGTGGGACGGGAGAGCCACGGAAGATGGCCGGGGGGGGAACACACGATCGATGACGGCGCCACAGTGAAGAACGGGGAAGCTGTGTGTACACACACACACACACACACACACACACACACACACACACACACACACACACACACACACACACACACACACACACACACACACACCTCTTCCCTGCTCTTCAGGACCGATTGCGGAACAGCGGCGGCGATCGGGTCCCGCAGGCCGTGGTCACGGAGCTTCGGAACGGGTAGCGGGCACAACCGCCACGGCTGGGCTTAAAAGGCAACGTACAGGTACGTGGATGTGCCCAGCCGTGCCATTCTGCCGACGTATATCGGCGTGAAGGGGTCCTTAAGTGGTTAATTGATCATGCTGAAGTTAGAAGCCGATTGGTTCCTATATACAGCTTCACCAGATTCTGAGTGCTCCAGTAAAAAAAACAAAAAACCCCCACACATGTACAATAAAATCACAAGGTCTACGATAACAGCTGCTCTTCTATTCTTGCATTTTTAGCGGGTGAAAAAACGTGTGAAAAAAACGTGTGAATGGAGCCAAAAACATCAAATATGTTACAAATAGAAATCGGCATTTGCCACTTTGTTGCTCCAATATTACACGGCGTAATGAAAATGAATTAAAAGTGAAAAACAGCCGACCAATGAGCAACAGACTGACAGGGAACATCAACCCAAGGCCACCGGCTATGGCAGGAAAATAAAAGCTGGTTGTACAGGATCTCCTACAGTGCCTTGAAAAAGTATTCATACCCCTTAAAATTCTCCACATTTTGTCGTCATGTTACACCCAAAAACGTAAAGGTCTTTTATTGGGATTTTATGTGATAGACCAACACAAAGTGTCACATAATTGTGAAGTGGAGGGAAAATCATAAATGGTTTAATTTTTTTTTTACAAATCTGTGAAAAGTGTGGGGGGTACACTTGTATGGCGCCCCCCGGAGTCAATACTTTGTAGAACCTCCTTTCTCTGCAATTACAGCTGCGAGTCTTTTTGGGGGTGTCTCTACCAGCTTTGCACATCTAGAGAGGGACATTTCTGCCCATTCTTCTTTTTTTCTAAAATATCTCAAGTTCTGTCAGATTGGATGGAGAGCATCTGTGATCAGCAATTTTCAAGTCTTGCCACAGATTCTCTATGGGATTTAGGTCTGGACTGTGACTGGGCCATTCTAACACATGAATAGGCTTTGATGTAAACCAGAGATCCTCAAACTACGGCCCTCCAGCTGTTGTAGAACTACACGTCCCATGAGGCATTGTAACACCGACATTTACAGACATGACCAGGCATGATGGGAATTGTAGTTCCTGAACAACTGGAGGGCCGTAGTTTGAAGACCCCTGCTCTAAACCATTCCATTGTAGCTCTGGCTGTACTTTAGGGTCGTTGTCCTGCTGGAAGGTGAACCTCCCCCCCAGTCTCAAGTCTTTTGCAAATTCTAACAGGTTTTCTTCTAAGATTGTCCTGTATTTGTCTCCATCCATCTTCCCATCAACTCTGACCAGCCCTCCCTGTCCCTGCTGAAGAAAAGCATCCCCACCACATGATGCTGCCACCACCATGTTTCACAGTGGGGATGGTGTGTTCAGGGTGATGTGCAGTGTTAGTTTTCAGCCACACATAGCGTTTTGCTTTTAGGTCAAAAAGTGAAATTTTGGTCTCACCTGACCAGAGCACCTTCTTCCTCATGTTTGCCGTGTCCCCTCCCCCACATGGCTTCTCACAAACTGCAAACAGGACTTCTTATGTCTTTCTTTCTCCAATGTCTTTCTTCTTGTCACTCTTCCATAAAGGGCAGATTTGTGGAGAGACCACTAATAGTTGTCCTGTGGACAGATTCTCCCCCCTGAGCTGTGGATCTCTGCAGCTCCTCCAGAGTTACCATGGGCCTCTTGGCTGCTTCTCTGATGAACGCTCTCCTTGCCCGGCCCGGTCAGTTTAGGTGGACGGCCATGTCTTGGTTGGTTTGCAGATGTGCCATACTCTTTCCATTTTCGGATGATGGATTGAACAGAAGCTCCGTGAGATGTTCAAAGCTTGGGAGATTTTTTTTTTTTTTTTATAACCTAACCCTGCATTATACTTCTCCACAACTTTATCCCTAACCTGTCTGGTGTGTTCCTTCATGATGCCGTTTGTTTACTAAGGTTCTCTAACAAACCTCTGAGGGCTTCACAGAACAGCTGTATTTATACTGAGATTAAATGACACACAGGTGGACTCTTTTTACTAATTAGGCGGCTTCTGAAGGCAATTGGTTCCGCTAGATTTTAGTTGGGGGTATCGGAGTAAAGGGGGCTGAATACAAATGTACCCCCCCCCCCCCCCACACACCGTATTTATCGGCGTATACCGCGCACTATTTTGCCCTGAAAATCAGGGCAAAATCGTGGGTGCGCGATATATGCCGATACCCGCTTTCCCGCCACGAGTTTGAATACCGCGCCGGCATATACCGAGCGCAGTACACTCGTGAATCTTCGGGCAGTTTCGGCGCCTCTCGCACTGACGTCCTGTACGTACAGGACGTCAGCGCGACAGTTGCCGAGCCTGCCCGAAGCTTCACGAGTGTACTGCGCTCGGTATATGCCGGCGCGGTATTCAAACTCGTGGCGGGAAGGACGCGAGGAGGCCGCCGGACCCGCTGAAGAGGACACCGGACCCGCCGCAGAAGGACACCCGAAGCCGCAGAAGGACGCCGGACCCGACGAGGCAGCCGATGGACGCCGCGCAAGACACCAAAACTGTAAGTACAAAAAAAAAAATTTCCACAGGAATTCGGGCCACTTTGGGGGTGCGCGGTATACGCGGGAGCGCGTTATACCGCGATAAATACGGGTATTTATTTGTAAAAAACATTGGAAAAAACAATTTATCATTTTCCTTTCACTTCACAATTATGTGACACTTTGTGTTGGTCCATCACATAAAATCCCAATAAAATACATTTACGTTTTTGGGTGTAACATGGGAAAATGTCAAGGGGTATGAATACTTTTTCTAGGCACTGTGTATACAGGATGAGTGTACGGGATCTATGGATGGTGTTTATGGTCTCGGATGGGATGGGAGATCATTCAGCTGTATTGTGCCGTCTGTGGCCTCCATTAGAGTGTAAGCTCCTAAGGCTCGGTCTCCCTTTATAAAATAAATAGCTGGTTGCACTTTTTTTGTCTGGAATACAGATAATGAAATCTCTCGGTGATTCCCCCCCCCCCCCCCACATGTGAGGGCAGCTGCTCTGCCATGTGACCATTCTTAAAGGGGCAGCGTCGGTAGTTTTCTAGGAGGAACCGCAGTTATGGGACCAGAAAATGTCCCTGGGAAGGGTTTGTATGACGGCTCCCAGTCTGGATCTCTTCAGAGACAATAATAGAGGACAGGTGGCTGGATTACGAGGACGATGACCCCCTTCCCCCCCCCAGGCCTGGACTCCATACAGGGGGCACCGACACCCCATACACTGTACATATTACACACACTTATCCTGTTCTATAACACTATATTCTGTGGGGGCCATTATACCACATTGGGGGGGGGGGTTGAGAAAATGATGCCACATGGGGGGGCACAACATTGGGGGAGGAGTTGGGAGAATGATGCCACATGGGGGGGGGGAGACAACACATAGGGGGGTGATGCCACATAGGGGGGAATTGATACCACATGGGGGGGGAGGGGGGAGTAGAGAATGATGCCACATGGGGGGGGGGGGGGAGGAGATTAGGCCACATGGGGAGGAGGTGACCGCACACGTGGGAGGGTAATGCCACATGGGGGGGAGGAGCTGGGGGAAATGATGCCACATGAGGGGGTGAGAATGCCACATGGGGGGGGGGGGAGCTGGGGGAAATTATGCCACATGGGGGGGGTGAATATGATGCCACATGGGGAGGAGGAGTTGGGGAGATAATGCCACATGGGGGAATTGATGACAAATGGGGAGGAGGTGATATCACATGGGGGGGCGAGTAGAGAATGATGCCACATGGGGGGGGAGGAGATTAGGCCACATGGGGAGGAGGTGACCGCACACGTGGGAGGGTGATGCCACATGGGGGGGGGGGGGTTGAGAATGACGCCACATGGGGGGGGAGGAGCTGGGGGAAATGATGCCACATGAGGGGGTGTGAATATGATGCCACATGGGGAGGAGGAGTTGGGGAGAATAATGCCACATGGGGGAATTGATGACAAATGGGGAGGAGGTGACATCACATGGAGGGGTGATGCCACATGGGGGAGGAGCTAAGAATGATGCCACATGGGGGGGGGGGGAGAAGTTGGGGAGAGGGGGAGAATTGAGAATGAAGCCACATGGGGGGGGGGGGGGGAGTTGGGGAGAATGGTGCCACATGGAGGGGGTAATGCCACATGGGGAGGAGGTGACAGCACACGTGGGAGGGGGGTGATGCCACATGGGGGGGGGGAGCGAGAATGATACCACATGGGGGGGATATGATGTCACATGGGGGGGGGGAGCGAGAATGATACCACATGGGGGGGATATGATGTCACATGGGGGGGGGGGGGGAGAATGATACCACATGGGGGGGATATGATGTCACATGGGGGGGGGAGCGAGAATGATACCACATGGGGGGGATATGATGTCACATGGGGGGGGGGGGTTGGGGAGAATAATGCCAAATGGGGATGAGTTAGGGATGATACCACTTGGGGAAGGGGGGGCTGGGGAGAATGATGCCACGTGTGGGGGGGGGGGGGGGGTGATGGGGAGAATGATGCCACGTGGGGGGGTGATGCCACATGGGGAGGAGGTGACACCACACGTGGTAGGGGGGGGGGGTGATGCCACATAAGGGGGGGGGAGATATCACATCCCCGGTGCTGTATCCGGTGTCCCCGGCCCCCCTGTACACGCTCCGGGCCCAGGCCGGGAGAAGAGGGGTGAGAAGACTCCATACATCCGGGGACAGGCCCCGCTCTCTGACACACACATACCGACCCACACATTACCCAACCGGGACCCCTCACACCGGTTCGGAGCTCCCTTCCCCCACCCCGGACACTCACCCGCTGCCTCAGTCCTCCACACACCGCTTCGACTCCACAGACTCTTCCCGCAGCGCTCCGCCTCCTCCCATTGGCTGGCCGCGGGGTGACGCAGGCGGGCGCTCATTGGCGGAGGGGCCGTCACTCTGCCGGACACAGCTGTTCCCTGTCACTGGAGGCGTCACGTGGGGCGGATAGAGAATCCGGCGTGCTCTGCAGTGTGAGCGTGACAGCCAATCAGTGATACCGACCGACCATCAGTGACACCCAATCAGAGACACCGACCGACCATCAGTGACACCCAATCAGAGACACCGACCGACCATCAGTGACACCCAATCAGAGACACCGACCGACCATCAGTGACACCCAATCAGAGACACCGACCGACCATCAGTGACACCCAATCAGAGACACCGACCGACCATCAGTGACACCCAATCAGAGACACCGACCATCAGTGACACCCAATCAGAGACACCGACCGACCATCAGTGACACCCAATCAGTGACACCGACCGACCATCAGTGACACCCAATCAGAAACACCGACCGACCATCAGTGACACCCAATCAGAGACACCGACCATCAGTGACACCCAATCAGAGACACCGACCGACCATCAGTGACACCCAATCAGTAACACCGACCGACTATCAGTGACACCCAATCAGAGACACCGACCGACCATCAGTGACACCCAATCAGTAACACCGACCGACCATCAGTGACACCCAATCAGTGACACCGACCGACCATCAGTGACACCCAATCAGAGACACTGACCGACCATCAGTGACACCCAATCAGAGACACCGACCGACCATCAGTGACACCCAATCAGAGACACCGACCGACCATCAGTGACACCCAATCAGAGACACCGACCGACCATCAGTGACACCCAATCAGTAACACGACCGACCATCAGTGACACCCAATCAGTGACACCGACCGACCATCAGTGACACCCAATCAGAGACACGACTGACCATCAGTGACACCGACCGACCATCAGTGACACCCAATCAGTGACACCGACCGACCATCAGTGACACCCAATCAGAAACACCGACCGACCATCAGTGACACCCAATCAGAGACACCGACCATCAGTGACACCCAATCAGAGACACCGACCGACCATCAGTGACACCCAATCAGTGACACCCAATCAGAGACACCGACCGACCATCAGTGACACCCAATCAGTAACACCGACCGACCATCAGTGACACCCAATCAGTGACACCGACCGACCATCAGTGACACCCAATCAGAGACACGACTGACCATCAGTGACACCCAATCAGAGACACTGACCGACCATCAGTGACACCCAATCAGAGACACGACCGACCATCAGTGACACCCAATCAGAGACACCGACCGACCATCAGTGACACCCAATCAGAGACACGACCGACCATCAGTGACACCCAATCAGAGACACCGACCGACCATCAGTGACACCCAATCAGTAACACGACCGACCATCAGTGACACCCAATCAGTGACACCGACCGACCATCAGTGACACCCAATCAGAGACACGACTGACCATCAGTGACACCGACCGACCATCAGTGACACCCAATCAGTGACACCGACCGACCATCAGTGACACCCAATCAGAAACACCGACCGACCATCAGTGACACCCAATCAGAGACACCGACCATCAGTGACACCCAATCAGAGACACCGACCGACCATCAGTGACACCCAATCAGTGACACCCAATCAGAGACACCGACCGACCATCAGTGACACCCAATCAGTAACACCGACCGACCATCAGTGACACCCAATCAGTGACACCGACCGACCATCAGTGACACCCAATCAGAGACACGACTGACCATCAGTGACACCCAATCAGAGACACTGACCGACCATCAGTGACACCCAATCAGAGACACCGATCGACCATCAGTGACACCCAATCAGAGACACGACCGACCATCAGTGACACCCAATCAGAGACACGACCGACCATCAGTGACACCCAATCAGTGACACCGACCGACCATCAGTGACACCCAATCAGAGACACGACTGACCATCAGTGACACCGACCGACCATCAGTGACACCCAATCAGTGACACCCAATCAGTGACACCGACCGACCATCAGTGACACCCAATCAGAGACACCGACCGACCATCAGTGACACCCAATCAGTGACACCGAACAGACCATCAGTGACACCCAATCAGAGACACCGACCGACCATCAGTGACACCCAATCAGAGACACCGACCGACCATCAGTGACACCCAATCAGTAACACCGACCGACCATCAGTGACACCCAATCAGTGACACCGAACAGACCATCAGTGACACCCAATCAGAGACACCGACCGACCATCAGTGACACCCAATCAGAGACACCGACCGACCATCAGTGACACCCAATCAGAGACACCGACCGACCATCAGTGACACCCAATCAGTGACACCGACCGACCATCAGTGACACCCAATCAGAGACACGACTGACCATCAGTGACACCCAATCAGAGACACTGACCGACCATCAGTGACACCCAATCAGAGACACCGACCGACCATCAGTGACACCCAATCAGTAACACCGACCAGCCATCAGTGACACCCAATCAGTGACACGACTGACCATCAGTGACACCGACCGACCATCAGTGACACCCAATCAGAGACACGACTGACCATCAGTGACACCCAATCAGAGACACTGACCGACCATCAGTGACACCCAATCAGTAACACGACCGACCATCAGTGACACCCAATCAGTGACACCGAACAGACCATCAGTGACACCCAATCAGAGACACCGACCGACCATCAGTGACACCCAATCAGAGACACCGACCGACCATCAGTGACACCCAATCAGAGACACCGACCGACCATCAGTGACACCCAATCAGAGACACCGACCGACCATCAGTGACACCCAATCAGTGACACCGACCGACCATCAGTGACACCCAATCAGAGACACCGACCGACCATCAGTGACACCCAATCAGTGACACCCAATCAGTGACACCCAATCAGTGACACCGACCGACCATCAGTGACACCCAATCAGAGACACCGACCGACCATCAGTGACACCCAATCAGAGACACCGACCGACCATCAGTGACACCCAATCAGTGACACCGACCGACCATCAGTGACACCCAATCAGTGACACCCAATCAGTGACACCCAATCAGTGACATGGATCACCGATCACAGCACACCACTCCTATCATCTGATATCACGTGTCCCGGGCTCTCCACACTCATCACTGTGAGGTCACATCGGATATTGTACATTTATTTGCTTTATAAATCAGTAAATTAGTTAACTACTTCTTCCCCCCATACATCAGATGTCCCTATGAGAGTTCTCCTTTACATCAGTTGAGAAACAGAGAGCAATCCCAGCATTCCAGGAATGTTACATTGGTTGTGTCCTCAAACTTCCCCCTTGAAGTTTTAGTCCTGTGCTGTGTCCCGATATCTCAGTGTGAAGTGCTGCCACTAATGCTGCCCAGCTCGGCCCTATTGTTGTGTACAGACGACTCACCTGCAGATCCTGTGTTTACATGTAAATAGTGTCGCCATTCGTATGTATATCATGCCCCCCCCTGAGGTCATATCCACCATCACTTCTACTGAATGCTGCCCAATGGGGAGGTCAAGGGGCGATGCTGGAAAGTCCCGCCTACAAATCATTGAGCCGAACGTCAGCCTGTTCTGTAAAGGGGAGCCGATTGGAGGTGGAAAACTTTATTTAACCACTTCCATACCGGGCACTAACGCACCTTCCTGCCCAGGCCAATTTTCAGCTTTCAGCGCTGTCGCACTTTGAATGACAATTGCGCGGTCATGCTACACTGTACCCAAATGACATTTTTTTTATAATTTTTTTCCCCCACAAATAGAACTTTCTTTTGGTGGTATTTGATCACCTCTGCGGTTTTTAGTTTTTGTGCAACAACTAAAAAAAAACCGAAAGTTTTGAAAAAAATTCAGTTTTAATTTTTTTCTGTTACCTTTTTTTTTGTGAATATAATTTTTCTTCTTCGATTACGGGCACTGATATGGCGGCACTGATGGGCACCGGTGAGGCGGCACTGATGGACACTGATAGGCGGCGCTGGTATGCGGCACTGATAGGCACTCAGGCGGCACTGATGGGTACTCATAGTCGGCACTGATGGGCACTCAGGCGGCACTGGGCACTCATAGGCGACACTGATAGGCACTCATGGGTAGTTATGGGTGGCACTGATGGGTAGTTATGGGTGGCACTGATAGGTGGGCACTGGGTATGAATGGGCACTGGGAGGTGGCACTGATGAACACTAAGAGGTGGCACTGATGGACACTGAGGGGTGGCACTGATGGACACTGAGGGGTGCCACTGATGGCATTGCTGGGCATCACTTGTGCCCATGTTGCCAGTCAGTGCCCATTTGTGGGCACTGATTGGCATCTTTCTCATTTATTTTTATTTTTTACTGCCCCCTGTGCGGGCTTCCCTGATGGTCCAGTGTTGGCATTCGAGAGGGGGCTGCGCTGATCAGCGCGAACCCCCCGTCAGGAGAGCCGCCGATTGGCTCTCCTCTACTCGCGTCTGTCAGACGCGAGTGAGGAAGAGCCGATCAACGGCTCTTCCTGTTTAAATCGTGATCAGCCGTGGTTGGACACGGCTGATCACGTGGTAAAGAGTCTCCGCCGGAGGCTCTTTACCGAGATCGGAGATGCAGGGTGTCAGACTGACACCCTGCATCACCGATCGCCGCGCTGCGCGCCCCCACGGGCAGGCGCCAGCATGAAATCCTGCAGGACGTCAATAGACGTCCAGTCAGGATTTCACAACCACTCCCTGGACGTCAATTGTATCATTAGTGGTCGGTGTAAATCCTCATTACATTAGTGGTCGGTGTAAATCCACATTACATTAGTGGTCGGTGTAAATCCACATTACATTAGTGGTCGGTGTAAATCCTCATTACATTAGTGGTCGGTGTAAATCCACATTACATTAGTGGTCGGTGTAAATCCACGTTACATTAGTGGTCGGTGTAAATCCTCATTACATTAGTGGTCGGTGTAAATCCACATTACATTAGTGGTCGGTGTAAATCCTCATTACATTAGTGGTCGGTGTAAATCCTCATTACATTAGTGGTCAGTGTAAATCCTCATTACATTAGTGGTCGGTGTAAATCCTCATTACATTAGTGGTCAGTGTAAATCCACATTACATTAGTGGTCAGTGTAAATCCTCATTACATTAGTGGTCGGTGTAAATCCTCATTACATTAGTGGTCGGTGTAAATCCACATTACATTAGTGGTCGGTGTAAATCCTCATTACATTAGTGGTCGGTGTAAATCCACATTACATTAGTGGTCGGTGAAGAAACTTCTCTTTATATTGGTAATCAGTAAAAAAAAGAAATCCAAACCTTGCATTTGTGGTGAGTTTCAAATCCTCCTTTACATTGGTGGTCCGTGTAGAAGCCCCCTTTAAATTGGTGATGAGTGTAAATCTCCCTTCATTGGTGATCAGTGTAAATTCTTCATTACATTGGTGGTCAGTGTAAATTTTCCTTCACATTGGTGGTAAGGGCAGGGGCAGCCCTGCTGAACCAGTGCGGCGGAAGGCTTCAGGTGCATCACATTTTTTTTATTCGCCCCCCTTAACGATCCTCACCTCTCACACGCTCTCCCCTCCCAGACACTGCAGCTCACAAGAGTAGGAGGGTTTCAGCAGCAGAGACACTGCCAGTCATTTCAGGGGATGTAGGCGGAGCCAAGTGTCGCCAGGTGATGATTGACAAGTGAAAGCAGAGGTCTCAAACTGGCAACCCTCCGGCTGTTGCAAAACTACAAGTCCCATCACGCCTCTGCCTGTGGGAGGAGTCATGCTTGTAACTGTCACCTTGCAATGCCTCATGGGAGTTGTAGTTTCGCAAAACAGCTGGAGGGCCACCAGTTTGAAACCCCCTGAGCTAAAGGCTCGTGAATCAGCAGGGAGAATGCCGATCGCTGGACATGGGCACTGCCCCGAAAATGTGTTTGTTTTCATTTAATTCATTTTTTTGTTTTTTTAGGTTTTCGGGTCATTCGTTATGCTCGCAATTTGTAAATCCGAAAATTCGAAAGAATGAAAATCCGAAAGTTAGAAATGATAACTAACTATTAAGTTATAGGTATTGGGATTTCCTTTTAACAAATACTAATTTATCCGAAGTTACGAATTATCCGAAATAACGAATGTCGCGTCTAAACGCATGGAATGGAACGAATAATAAATAATAATAACCCTTTCATGACTAAGCCTATTTCTGACATTTGGTGTTTACAAGTTAACCACTTAAGGACCGCCTCCTGCACATATACTTCGGCAGAATGGCACGGCTGGGCACAGGCACGTACCTGTACGTCCTCTTTAAGTGCCTAGCCGTGGGTCGCGGGCGCGCGCCCGCGACCCGGTCCGAAGCTCCGTGACCGCGGGACCCGATCGCCGCCGGAGTCCCGCGATCGGTCCCCGGAGCTGAAGAACGGGGAGAGGTGTGTGTAAACACAGCTTCCCCGTTCTTCAATGTGGCAGCTTCATTGATCGTGTGTTCCCTAATATAGGGAAACACGATCAACGATGATGTGACACATCAAGCCCGCCCCCCTACAGTTAGAAACACATATGAGGTCACACTTAACCCCTTCAGCGCCCCCTTGTGGTTAACTCCCAAACTGCAATTGTCATTTTCACAGTAATCAGTGCATTTTTATAGCATTTTTTGCTGTGAAAATGACAATGGTCCCAAAAATGTGTAAAAATTGTCCGAAGTGTCCGCCATAATGTCGCAGTGACGAAAAAAAAAAAAAATCGCTGATCGCCGCCATTAGTAGTAAAAAAAAAAAAAAAAAATTAATAAAAATGCAATAAAACTATCCCCTATTTTGTAAACACTATAAATTTTGCGCAAATCGATAAACGCTTATTGCTTTTTTTTTTTTTTTTACCAAAAATAGTTAGAAGAATACGTATCGGCCTAAACTGAGGGAAAAAAACTTTTTTTTTTATATCTTTTTGGGGGATATTTATTATAGCAAAAAGTAAAAAATATTGCATTTTTTTCAAAACTGTCGCTCTATTTTTGTTTATAGCGCAAAAAATAAAAAACGCAGAGGTGATCAAATACCACCAAAAGAAAGCTCTATTTGTGGGGAAAAAAGGACGCCAATTTTGTTTGGGAGCCACGACGCACGACCGCGCAATTGTCAGTTGAAGCGAAGCAGTGCCGAATCGCAAAAAAGGGGCAAGGTCCTTTAGCTGCATTTTGGTCCGGGGCTTAAGTGGTTAATTATCTCAGATTTACGAATTTCGGAATTTCCGAATATTCGGCTAAATTCCCCAAAATATGTTTTTTATCAATTTGAATATTTTCGAATTTGTCGCAAATTCGTTAAAGAACCGAATTCGGTATGAAAGTAATTGCACGTGTCTACTGATAGCCAAACACCCTACAGCATCTTCTCATCCCACCGTAGTGCGAACAGACATGAGGGTGACACCACTGCTCCGAATTCATGAGCTCTGCAGCTATGTTGTCACCCAAGGAAGGTGCATTAGGTGGACTTCAGTGGCAGGATCAACAGGCATATGTGAGAGTTTTCAGGGGGAGGAAGAGAAAACTGTATAAGGGCAGATGCGCTTCCTATTAAAGTGGTTGTAAACCCTTCCATATATCCTGTGAAGTGACCGGTCTCAGGTGATACACAAAGACGAAACAAATCATCCAACATACGTTGTACCTGTTTATCTGCAGTCTTCTCTTCTCTACATCTGTTCAAAGCGCAGATTTTTTTTTTACAGCTTGTCTGAGCGGTCAGAAAGCAGGGGGCGGAGAGCTGAAATTACTCGCTGCAGAGCTCAGTGAGGACAGTGTTGAGAGCTGATTGGAGGGAAGGGACACCCCCCCCTTCGCACAGCTCACAGGAACAGAGAGGGGGGGCTGTCAATCACAGGTTGTGCGATGGAGATCCCTCCCGTCACCTTTTTTCTCTTGGTGTCAGTAAAACTTGTCAAAAGTGACTCGTGCTGATAGCAGAGACAGCAGATAGCAAAGGACACTTAGTGCTCAGACAAGTACACACTATAGAGCAGGGGGTCTACCTGGACTGAGATCTACCTGGACAACATGGAAGCAAGCAAAGATCCTGGGGGAGGGGCTGGGTGTCCTATGCTCCCCCCCCCCCCATAGTAATGTCCTCTGCCCCCTTCACATCACCTCTCCATCCACTGTAGTGTCCAATACTGTGTGTCCTCTGCCCCCTTCCACCCTCACCGCAGTGTCCTCTGCCCCCCTTCCACCCTCACCACAGTGTCCTCTGCCCCCTTCCACCCTCACCGCAGTGTCCTCTGCCCCCTTCCACCCTCACCGCAGTGTCCTCTTCCCCCTTCCACCCTCACTGCAGTGTCCTCTGCCCCCTTCCACCCTCACCGCAGTGTCCTCTGCCCGCTTCCACCCTCACCGCAGTGTCCTCTGCCCGCTTCCACCCTCACACCGTTGTCCTCTGCCCGCTTCCACCCTCACACCGTTGTCCTCTGCGAGCTTCCACCCTCACCGCAGTGTCCTCTGCCCGCTTCACCCACACCGTTGTCCTCTGCCCGCTTCACCCACACCGTTGTCCTCTGCCCGCTTCACCCACACCGTTGTCCTCTGCTCCCCTCCCCCCATAGTAATGCGCTGTATCTCCCAATGCTGTGTCCTCTGCCCCCTTTACATCACCTCTTCCTCCACCGTAGTGTCCTATGGTGCCCAATGCTGTGTGTCCTCTGCCCCATTCACCCCCACTGCTGTGTCCTCTGCCCCCCCCCTTCACCCTCAGCATTGTGTCCTCTGCCACCCCTTCACCCTCAGCGGCGTGTCCTATTCCACCCCTTCACCCACACCATTGTGTTCTCTGCCACCCACCTCTTCACCCTCACCGTTGTGTCCTCTGCCACCCCTTCACCCACATCGTTGTGTCGTCTGCCACCCCTTCACCCACACCGTTGTGTCCTCTGCCCCCTTCCTCCCGCCAGTAGTGTCCTCTGCCCTCTTCCTCCTCCCAGTAGTGTCCTCTGCCCCCTTCACCCTCACCGTAATGTCCTCTGCCCCCTTCCTCCCCCCAGTAGTGTCCTCCTGTACACCCCAAAACAGTGTCTGACTCCCTTCACATCAAGCCCCCCATATTGTCCTCTGTCCCTCCCCCCCACACATACACACAGCTCTTTGTAGATGGCACTTCCCTGCCAGGTGTGTTCATCAGAGCGGAGATCAGGAGACAGCATAGTGCCGGGTGGGAGCGGGAGCTGCCAGAGTTCATAATAGCAAGCTGTTGATTGGTTGCTAGGACCACCACCAATCACTGAGCAGCTCCCACCCTCCATCCATCCAGCTCCGGCTCTCTCCAGTTAACAGAACACAGCGGCGGAAGTTGGGGGGAGGCAGAGCCGTGGTCACAATCCACCTGTTGGTGGTCAACCACCTTGCTGACCCCCCCCCCCCCCCCCTGCCTATAGAGGGACATGCTTTATCCATATTTAATGTCTGAGGTTTATAACCACTAAGTGCTGCAGCACATATTTTCTACTTTCTTATTAAATATTAGCTGGATTGTTCATTTATGTGTTTAAATCAGCAGACAGAGCACAGGACATTTTATACCGTGTTTATTACACATGATTGGTAGTCTATATTACTGGTGGTTTAATCCCTGTTGCTGATCAGCAATAACAGTCAAGCTAGTACAGGTTGTGTGCCCCCCCTGCCCCCGAGGGCTTTATGAAAGTGATTATTATCTGGCTCATGGATCCTGGAAGCCGTTTTGTTGAATATGGCCGCCGCACCCCCAACAATGAAATACACCCCCCCCTCCCCCCCATTGCAGGACAGCATACAAAAATAAATACAGTTGTGGTCCTGCAACCAATCGTTTGTTCACAGTCTTCCCGTCAATGACGTCATCATTTCGCATTTCCATTTTGAACCATCTGCAGATATTCTTTGTAAAGTTTTTCTTGAGTTTCAAACAACTTCCTGAGTTTTTTGGCCTGGCCTTTGCTTAGCTCCTTGCCCTCTGTATCATGCGTGGGAAACCCCTGAAGGAAAAAAAAAAAAAGGATCACATGTTAATTAGACGTTTGATAAAGTCTCACTTTTTTTTTTCTGTAAGCTTTCGAGGTTACAGCGGACTGAGTGACACGAGGCATGGGGGACAAAGTACAAGATCTGTAATATCTGAACATTTCCAACACAGGTACATTACTGAAATTAACCACTTAACCCCCGGACCATATTGCTGGTTAAAGACCAGAGCACTTTTTGCGATTCGGCACTGCGTCGCTTTAACTGACAATTGTGCGGTTGTGCGACGTGGCTCCCAAACAAAATTGGCGTCCTTTTCCCCCCACAAATAGAGCTTTCTTTTGGTGGTATTTGATCACTTAGTTTTTGCGCTATAAAAAAAAATAGAGCGACAATTTTGAAAAAAAATTCAATATTTTTTACTTTTTGCTATAATAAATATCCCCCAAAAATATATACAAAAACATTTTTTTTCCTCAGTTTAGGCCGATACGTATTCTTCTACATATTTTTGGTAAAAAAAGGAAAAAAAAAAAACGCAATAAGCGTTTATCGGTTAGTTTACGCAAAATTTATAGCGTTTACAAAATAGGAGATAGTTTTATTGCATTTTTATAAAAATTTTTTTTTTTACTACTAATGGCGGCGATCACCGATTTTTTTTTCGTGACTGCAACATTATGGCGGACACTTTGGACAATTTTGACACATTTTTGGGACCATCGTCATTTTCACAGCAAAAAATGCATTTAAAATGCATGGTTTACTGTGAAAATGACAATTGCAGTTTGGGAGTTAACCACTAGGGGGCGCTGAAGGGGTTATGTGTGACCTCATCTGTGTTTCTAACTGTAGGGGGGTGCGGCTGTAGGTGTGACGTCATTGATTGTGATTCCCTATATAAGGGAACACACGATCGATGACGGCGCCACAGTGAAGAACGGGGAAGCTGTGTTTACACACAGCTCTCCCCGTTCTTCAGCTCTGGGGACCGATCGCGGGACTCCAGCGGCGATCGGGTCACGGAGCTTCGGACCTGGTCACGGGCGCGCGACTGGGCACTTAAAGAGGCCGTACAGGTACGTGCTTGTGCCCAGTCGTGCCATTCTGCCGACGAATATGTGCAGGAGGCGGTCCTTAAGTGGTTAAAGTGGATCTAAAGGCTGAAGGTTTTTTACCTTCATGTAATCTGTGCAGCAGCCCCCCCCCCCCCTGTAATACTTACCTGAGCCCCCTCTCA
Source organism: Rana temporaria (assembly GCF_905171775.1). Classification (NCBI taxonomy): domain Eukaryota; kingdom Metazoa; phylum Chordata; class Amphibia; order Anura; family Ranidae; genus Rana; species Rana temporaria. The sequence continues at coordinate 11,526,157 of NC_053499.1, forward strand.
ATGCAGCGATGTGTACAAGTGCCTTGGCTCTCCAGGGACTCTCCCTCCTCATTGGCTGAGACATTGGCTCCCGCTGCTGTCAATCACAGCTACTGTGCCAATCGGAAGAGAGAGAGGGGGTGGGGCTGAGCCGCAGCTGTGTGCGAGCTTGGAAACGAGCCTGCTCAGGTGTCCCCACTGCAAGCTGCTTGCTTTGGGTGCACTCCAAAGGAGGGAGGGGCCAGGAGTGTCGGTGGGGGACCCAAGAAGAGGAGGATCCGGGCTGCTCTGTGCAAAACCATTACAGGGAGCAGGCAAGTATTGCATGTTTTTTTAAAATAACAAAGGACTTTAAAATGGTTCTTTAATTTTTATTTTTTTTAAATAACAAACATGTTTATACTTACCTGCTCTGTGCAATGCTTTTGCAAAGAGCAGCCTCAATCCTCTTCTTCTGGGGTCCCCTTGCGGCGCGCCAGGCCCCTCCTCTTCAGTGAGTGTACCCATTGAAAGCTGATTTCCTGTATCATGTCTGCCGTCTCTGACCGCCTCTTGTATATTGTCTGCCGTCTCTGACCACCTCTTGTATCATGTTTGCAGTCTCTGACCACCTCTTGTATCATGTCTGCCGTCTCTGACCACCTCTTGTATCATGTTTGCAGTCTCTGACCACCTCTTGTATCATGTCTGCCGTCTCTGACCACCTCTTCTATCATGTCTGCCGTCTCTGACCACCTCTTCTATCATGTCTGCCGTCTCTGACCACCTCTTCTATCATGTCTGCCGTCTCTGACCACCTCTTCTATCATGTCTGCCGTCTCGGACCACCCCCTGTATCATGTCTGCCGTCTATGACCACCTCTTGTATCATGTCTGCAGTCTCTGACCACCTCTTCTATCATGTCTGCCGTCTCGGACCACCCCCTGTATCATGTCTGCCGTCTATGACCACCTCTTGTATCATGTCTGCCGTCTCTGACCACCTCCTGTATCATGTCTGCAGTCTCTGACCACCTCCTGTATCATGTCTGCAGTCTCTGACCACCTCCTGTATCATGTCTGCCGTCTCCGACCACCTCCTGTATCATGTTTGCAGTCTCTGACCACCTCCTGTATCGTGTCTGCAGTCATTTATATTACCAAAAATATTTAGAGGAATATATATTGACCTAAACTGAGGAAAACATTTTTTTTTTTTTTTTTTTAATTTTGGGGATATTTATTATAGAAAAAAGTTAAAAAAACTGTAGGAAGGGGGTAAAACCTTTTCGGGGCTGAAGTGGTTAAGCTTTTGGGTCTATATGTTTTGGTCTTCTTTAACCACTTAAGGACCCCCTACCGACGATATACGTCGGCAGAATGGCACGGCTGGGCACATCCACGTACATGTACGTGGCTCTTTAAGCCCAGCCGTGGGGCCGCGGGCGCATACACGCGACCCGGTCCGAAGCACCGTGGCCGCGGGACTTGTGGACCCGATCGCCGCTGGAGTCCCGCGATCGGTCCCCGGAGCTGAAGAACGGGGAGAGCCGTGTGTAAACACAGCTTCCCCGTTCTTCTCTGTGGCGGCGTATCGATCGTGTCATCCCTTTTATAGGGAAACACAATCGATGACATCACACCTACAGCCACACCCCCCTACAGTTGTAAACACAGATGAGGTCACACATGACCCCTTCAGCGCCCCCCTGTGGTTAACTCCCAAACTGCAACTGTCATTTTCACAGTAAACAATGCAATTTAAATGCATTTTTTGCTGTGAAAATGACAATGGTCCCAAAAATGTGTCAAAATTGTCCGACGTGTCCGCCATACTGTTGCAGTCACGAAAAAAAAAAAATCGCTGATCGCCGCCATTAGTAGTAAAACATTTTTTATAAACTATCCCCTATTTTGTAAATGCTATAAATTTTGCGCAAACCAATCGATAAACGCTTATTGCAATTTTTTTTACCAAAAATATGTAGAAGAATACGTATCGGCCTAAACTGAGGAAAAAAAATAATGTTTTATATATTTTTGGGGATATTTATTATAGAAAAAAGTTAAAAATATTGATTTTTTTTAAAATTGTCGCTCTATTTTTGTTTATAGCGCAAAAAATAAAAACCGCAGAGGTGATCAAATACCACCAAAAGAAAGCTCCATTTGTGGGGAAAAAAGGACGCCAATTTTGTTTGGGAGCCACGTCGCCCGACCGCGCAATTGTCAGTTAAAGCGACGCAGTGCCGAATCGCATAAAGGGGGTCCATTACCTGCATAATGGTCCGGGTCTTAAGTGGTTAAACAGGCGAATGAAGCCGACCTTCACATCAGTCCAAGCCTCTTCTGGGATTATTCCAGATTTACTGACAGGTGCATCTGTCCTGCTTCAGCTGATTTTGCATTCTAATAGACTTTTATGGGAAGGGAAGCAGTTCTGATGTGAACAAAAGCCTGCTGACACAGGCCCGGGCGCTTGTAAGATACTTCCCATGTTCTATCACGTGTCGGCACATTAAACATCGGATGACTTTTCATTGCATTCTATGATCGATCTTTTATTTAGCAGAATATACAAGTGCAGCTAAGAAAACACGCCGCGTATGAATCAAATACGCATGTAAATAAGGCGTCTACCCGATGCACTGCGGGGAATTAACTGCATACCGACAGCCATACCGCGTTCCTAAATTTGAATAACATTTGAATAACTCACATGGGAAATACTGGAGAAAAAAAAATGTGTGTTCAACACGATTATTTGCTTTATAAAAACACAGAAGTGCGCCTTCAGAATGAAAACATCTAGAATAAAACTGTCATGTTTTTTTCTCACAGTCATCAAGCCGTTTCAGAACAGCTTTTGAAAATAGAAGTTGGTCTCTGACCATCTCCTGCATCATGTCTGCAGTCTCTGACCATCTCCTGCATCATGTCTGCAGTCTCTGACCATCTCCTGCATCATGTCTGCAGTCTCTGGCCATCTCCTGCATCATGTCTGCAGTCTCTGACCATCTCCTGCATCATGTCTGCAGTCTCTGACCATCTCCTGCATCATGTCTGCAGTCTCTGACCATCTCCTGCATCATGTCTGCAGTCTCTGACCACCTCCGGCATCATGTCTGCAGTCTCTGACCACCTCCGGCATCATGTCTGCAGTCTCTGACCATCTCTTGCATCATGTCTGCAGTCTCTGACCATCTCCTGCATCATGTCTGCAGTCTCTGACCATCTCCTGCATCATGTCTGCAGTCTTTGACCATCTCCTGCATCATGTCTGCAGTCTCTGACCATCTCCTGCATCATGTCTGCAGTCTCTGACCATCTCCTGCATCATGTCTGCAGTCTCTGACCATCTCCTGCATCATGTCTGCAGTCTCTGACCATCTCCTGCATCATGTCTGCAGTCTCTGACCATCTCCTGCATCATGCCTGCAGTCTCTGACCATGGTAACCTAAAGCACTAGCTCTCCCAACAAATTGCTGGAGTCACCTCAGAGAGATGGAGAGATATATACTTCACTAACAGTAAGGTTGTCCTTTAAAGAAGGGGTAGGCAACCTGTGGTCTTCCAGGTCTGCAGTCTCTGGCCATCTCTTGCATCAGGTCTGCAGTCTCTGACCATCTCTTGCATCATGTCTGCAGTCTCTGACCATCTCTTGCATCATGTCTGCAGTCTCTGACCATCTCCGGCATCATGTCTGCAGTCTCTGACCATCTCCTGCATCATGTCTGCAGTCTCTGACCATCTCTTGCATCATGTCTGCAGTCTCTGACCATCTCCTGCATCATGTCTGCAGTCTCTGACCATCTCCTGCATCATGTCTGCAGTCTCTGACCATCTCCTGCATCATGTCTGCAGTCTCTAACCATCTCCTGCATCATGTCTGCAGTCTCTAACCATCTCCTGCATCATGTCTGCAGTCTCTGACCATATCTTGTATCATGTCTGCAGTCTCTGACCATCTCTTGTATTATGTCTGCAGTCTCTGACCATCTCCTGCATCATGTCTGCAGTCTCTGACCATCTCCTGCATCATGTCTGCAGTCTCTAACCATCTCCTGCATCATGTCTGCAGTCTCTAACCATCTCCTGCATCATGTCTGCAGTCTCTGACCATATCTTGTATCATGTCTGCAGTCTCTGACCATCTCTTGTATTATGTCTGCAGTCTCTGACCATCTCTTGCATCATGTCTGCAGTTTCTGACCATCTCTTGTAGTCTCCGGCCATCTCTTGTGCCATGTGTGCAGTCTCTGACCATCTCCTGTACCATGGTAACCTAAAGCACTAGCTCTCCCAACAAATTGCTGGAGTCACCTCAGAGAGATGGGGAGATATATACTTCACTAACAGTAAGGTTGTCCTTTAAAGAAGGGGTAGGCAACCTGTGGTCTTCCAGCTGTTGCAGAACTACAAGTCCCATCATGCCTCTGGGAGTAACTGCAAGCCTTGCAATGCCTCATGGGAAATGTAGTTTCACAACAGCTGGAGAGCCCCAGGTTGCCTCCCCCTGCTTAAAAGAGTAGCCCCACTTTTGTTGGGAGATAAAAAAACATTCCCCCCTGGGTGATCTCTGTACATTGCAGTGATTTTAACAACCTTTGTTGCAGATTCCTACCTTTTTTTATTCTGAGGAATAAGCCGTTTGTATGTGTCCATGTGAATCTGTATGAGAGTGATTTTATATTTATTAATTAGCTGCTGCACTTGCAGGGATCTAATGAGGAAAATGGCAGGGTCTGTGTCCCTTTAGACAAAATCTAACTTGTATCTTAGTGCAGACTTCTGGGAGAATCAGTGTGCCAATCGCTGAAGCAGGAAATTACTTTTCAACAAAAGCTTAGGTGAGTTTTACAAATCAAACTGTAACATTCGCGGTTGGCTTCCGATCCAAACGTCTGTTTATCGCCATCAAACCCCATACTCACATTTTCATCAAACTTGGAGTATTTGTCAGTCTCGGCTTTAAACATTTCCCCGGGGCAGATCTTCATCTTGGATAGTTTTGCAGCCTGCGGAAACACATTGCGAAATGAAAAATAAAATTGTCCCACACAGTGGCAGGAAGTCTCTGCAGCGGCACTCATGTATGGAATGTGGTAAAGAGGAAATACGATTGCCTGCCGTGGTTTGATTGCTCCCATCAGATATAAAAGACACATTCATGCATCTCTGTAATCATTAAATGTCATTGATAAACACAAGCAGTGCGAATCCCTGAATCTGACCTGGTATCAGCTTCCTGCTGTACAGCAAGGCTCAGACTAGGAGGTGTGGGAAGAAGCACAAGGAGCCAATCATTAATGCCACAGTGCAGCGGGTACCCAACCGCTTTTGGTGTAGCCAATTTTTCCCCCTCACAGTGCCCCTTGCAGTCATGAGCCATCCCCCATCACAGTGCCCCTTGCAGTAACGGACCCGCCCCCCCATCACAGTGCCCCTTGCATTAATGGACCATCCCCCCATCACAGTGCCCCTTGCATTAATGGACCACCCCCCCCCATCACAGTGCCCCTTGCAGTCATGGGCCATCCCCAATCACAGTGCCCCTTGCAGTCATGGGCCATCCCCAATCACAGTGCCCCTTGCAGTCATGGGCCATCCCCAATCACAGTGCCCCTTGCAGTCATGGGCCATCCCCAATCACAGTGCCCCTTGCAGTCATGGACCATCACCCCCATCACAGTGCCCCTTGCAGTCATGGACCATCCCCCCATCACAGTGCACATTGCAGTAATGGGCTATCCCCCATCACAGTGCCCCTTGCAGTCATGGCTCATCCCCCCGTAACAATGCCCATTGCAGTCATGGGTCATCCCCCCTTCACAGTGCCCCTTGCATTAATGGACCATCCCCCCCCCCATCACAGTGCGCATTGCAGTCATGGACCATCCCCCCCATCACAGTTCCCCTTGCATTAATAGACCATCCCCCCATCACAGTGCCCCTTGCAGTCATGGGTCACCCCCCCCCCCCATCACAGTGCCCCTTGCATTAATAGACCATCCCCCCATCACAGTGTCCCTTGCAGTCATGGGCCATCCCCAATCACAGTTCCCCTTGCAGTCATGGGCCATCCCCAATCACAGAGCTCCTTGTAGTCATGGGCCATCCCCAATCACAGTTCCCCTTGCAGTCATGGGCCATCCCCAATCACAGTGCCCCTTGCAGGCATGGGCCATCCCCAATCACAGTGCCCCTTGCAGTCATGGGCTATCCCCAATCACAGCGCCCCTTGCAGTCATGGGCCATCCCCCATCACAGTGCCCCATGCAGTCATGGGCCATCCCCCATCACAGTGCCCCTTGCAGTCATGGGCCACCCCCAATCACAGTGCCCCTTGCAGTCATGGGCCACCCCCCCCCCCATCACAGTTCCCCTTGCAGTCATGGGCCATCCCCAATCACAGTGCCCCTTGCAGTCATGGGTCACCCCCCCCCCCCATCACAGTGCCCCTGGACTGAAGTGAAGGATGGATTTGTAATGATAAGCAGTGGAAAGGGGATATTGTTGGTGTAGATCTTGGGGTGCCAGATATGTATTTCTGCACACTCACCTCTTGTTCCTGCTTTTTCCTGGCCGCCTCCTCCTTCTTCCTTTTCTTCTCTTCTTCTGCCTGGAAATATATTTATATGAGATGAACATTTATTTGGCGTAGGACTAGTCTTGTTTATTAAGGGAGTTACGTCAGGGTGAGAACACTCGGGACTTTACCTGACAAAGTGTCAAGATAATGCCGAGAGTAAATAGCGAGTCTCGGCAGAAACAATCCTTGCCATTGTTGGCCTTTAAATGCCGACTCCGCCGACTCCACCTAAAGTGGCATTTCACTTCTGGTAGTTTAATCCCCTGACAGCAGCTTATAATTCGGAAGCTCCAGAGGTGAGATTTTCTGTGTGTCCCCTCCCATAAAAAGGATGGGGGTCACCTTCTGGCAGGTGGACTCAGGAGCCGAGTATTCATTTCATGTTATTGCTGTACTGTATACAGTGCCTTGAAAAAGTATTCATACCCCTTGACATTTTCCACATTTTGTCACGTTACAACAAAAAACATAAATGTATTTTATTGGGATTTTATGCGATGGAGAACCTCGGCACCCCAGATGTTTTGGAACTACATTTCCCATGATGCTCCACTACACTGCAGAGTGCATGAGCCTCATGGGAAATGTATTTCCAAACCTTTTGGGGTGCCAAGGTTCCCCATCACTGTGAAAGACCAAACACAAAGTGGCACATAATTGTGAAGTGGAAGGAAAATGTACCCATAGACTTTAATGGGACAACGGTATACAGGGAGTCCAAGTTACGAACATCCGACTTGCGAACAACTCCTACTTATGAACGGGAGGCTGCGTGGCCACTTTTCAAAGGCGGGCACATTCGACGGGACCTTTTCGACGGCAGGCACATTTAACGGAACCTTGTTACAGCCGTGTAAAATCCAGTCAAAGTATGATTGGGTCACCAGTATGGACAAGGTGATTATGTTACGTGTAATTAAAGTCTCGCCCAATTTTAAAAAAAATGTACCTCGGTTTAGGCCGATAAGTATTGTTTTACATATTTTTGTTAAAAAAAAAAAAAAAAAAAAAAAAAAATCGCAATAAGCGTATATTGATTGGTTTGCGCAAATGTTATAGCACCTACAAAATAGGGGATAGATTTATGATTTTTTTTTTTTACTAGTAATGGCAGCGATTAGATTAGACCTGCAGGTGACCTGCGTCTGACCCGCTTTACATGGGTTTCGCATTCACATAGAACTTGCTAAACATCCTTGAAGCAAAAAAAAAAAAAAAAAAAAAAGCCATTGGACACAGCCCCTTCTAAAGTCTCCAGCAGCCGGATGCAGGTGAGAGATACTGCACAAGTCTAGAGGTAGCAGAACGCCACCTGCTGGTAGCCACTTTAAAGGCAGCCAGATGGAAGCCAAGTGCTGCTAGCAGTAATTTCGGGGAAAATGTCCCAGCACTTTCCTGATTTGATTGTTCCCGGCAATGGCTAGATTATTGCTTACTGCTGTAATTTACGCAGCTTGTGTGCATCTTCATTTTGCATAATTATTACTATTTACAAATATTTAAGCATGCAAAGCATATTTTATTATATATATATATATATATATATATATATATATATTAGTACATGGGAGGAGCCTGTGATACTTATGTACATGGGATTTTTTTTTCCTTTTTTATTTTTAATAAATTTGCAAAGATTTCAAACAAACTTCTTTCGTGTTGTGATTATGGGGGATTGTTTGTAGAAATTTGAGGAAAATCATGAATTTAATCCTTTTTGGAATAAGGCTACAACAAAACAAAAATGTGTAAAAAGTGAAGTGCTGTGAATACTTTCCGGATACACTGGGCTAGATTCAGGTAGGGACACGCAATCTAACGGCGGCGCAGCGTATGGTATTTACGCTATGCCGCCGCAACTTACAGGAGCAAGTGCAGTATTCACAAAGCACTTGCTCCGTAAGTTAAGGCCGCGTAGCGTAAATGGGGCCGGCATAAGCGCACGTAATTCAAATGTGTAAGGGGGGGCGTGTTTTATGTTAATGTGTGTTGACCTGACGTGATGCGCCATCCGTGTACATATCCCAGTGTGCATTGTTCCAAATGACATCGCAAGGACGTCATTGGTTTCGACTTGAACGTAAATTACGTCCAGCCCTATTCGCGAACGACTTGCGCAAACGACGTAAAAAATTCAAAAATCGAAGCAGGAACGACGTCCATACTTAACATTGAGTGCGCCTCATAGAAGCAGGCACAATGTTACGCCGAAAAAGCCTTACGCAAACAACGTAAAAAACAAACGCCGGGCGCACGTACGTTTGTGAATCGACGTAACTAGGTAATTTGCATATTCTACGCCAAAAACAACGGAAGCGCCACCTAGCGGCCAGCGTGAGAATGCACCCTAAGATACGACGGCGTAATACAATTACGCCAGTCGTATCTTAGGCTAATGTCGGCGTATCTAGCTTTCTGAATACAGAAAGTAGATACGCCGGCGCAGCTTTGAATTTACGCGGCGTATCTATGGATACGCCGGCGTAATTCTTTGCTGAATCTAGCCCACTGTGTGTATATATATAATTTTTTTTCTTTTTTTAAAACACATGCTAGTGACTGCATTTTGCAAAATTACAACTATTTATTTATAAATATTTAGCTGCACTTTAGAGCAATTCACACACCAAATCATATATATATTTATTTAAACACAAACACATGACTGCATTACAGGAAGCATTGTATAACTTCATACATGATGTTTGTGTACCACATTAAAGAAAAAAAACCTCATCTTCAGTGACATATTCTCACTGGGCTTCCTGTGCATCGTCTACACCTGTCACCAAGGCTCGCATTTCTATGGCGGGGGACAGTGAGCGGTGTGGGTGGAAATCCCCCTCTGAAGGCAAAGTTTGCATTTCACAATCCTCAAACATTTGTGCAGAGAAATTCTCTGACACAACTGGTGAGATACAGCTGTAAATTTCAGCAAATGCCTCAAATGTCTTTTCTTCCAGAGGCCAATCACAGAAAGACGACAACCATTGCTCTGGAGGAGGACTAGGGTGGCCTTTGTCCCCAGATTCCTTTCTGTGCATGCATGTCCTGACTGCATTTCCATTAAACATTGAAGTTCTGCATTTAACACCTTCCTGACGAGGGCCATCACTAGGTTTAAAAAAACAGAACTGGAGGGAGCTTGAAGCAGCATTTCCCCCAGGAAAATGTATTAATGCTTAAGGCTGCATTCACACCTCCGCGACAAGTAACGCTGCATACGCGGCGTATTTTGCCGCGAATAGTGTAACTTTTTTTTTTTTTTTTTTACAAATCCTTCCCATTGCTTTGTATGGCCGAACGCCAATGCCGCCTGAAAAAAAAGGGTCCGGGACTTTTTTTCAGGCGGCAGGCGTACGGCGTCTATGAGATGTGAACCATCTCCATAGACAGCAATGGGAATTCTCCCCTCCAGCGGCACGAGCGTCCGGTGTTTTGTCGCGGAGGTGTGAATGGGGCGTAAAGCGGGGGTTCACCCTAAAATTTTTTTATTTTTTTTTTCTAGCATGCCATCAAGCATACTAGCGTGATCTACAGTATGCCTTTATTTTATTTTTTGGCGCCGTACTCACAGTTTACTGCCGTAGTGAAGTTTCAGACTCCCCGCGGGGAATGGGCGTTCCTATGCACAGGGAAAATGATTGACGGCCGGCGCGTCACGCTTCCCGAAGATAGCCGAAATAGGACTTGCCTCTTCATGGCGCCTGCGCAGTCAGCTCCGATGTCTGTGCGCAGGCGCCGTATAGCGCCTTGAAGAGGCAAGTCCTATTTCAGCTATCTTCGGGAAGCGTGACACGCCATAGCCGGCCGTCAATCATCTTCCCTCTGCATAGGAACGCCCATTCCCCGCGGAGAGTCTGAAACTTCACTACAGGATTAAACTGTGAGTACGGCGAAAAAAAAAAAAAGAAGAAAGGCGTACTGTAGCTCGCGCTAGTATGCTTGATGGCATGCTAGAAACTTGTTTTTTAGGGTGAAACACCACTTTAACTTAATTACTCTTCATTTATTTATCCCAGGAAGACAGTTAAAGTGATTGTTATTTACGCTTTACAAACATGTCATACTTACCTCCACTGTACAGCTCGTTTTTCACAGAGTGGCCCCGATCCGTGACTTCTGGGGTCCCCCGGCGGCTCTCGCGGCTCCTCCCTATTGGATTTGATTGACAGCGGCGGGAGCCAATGGCTGCGCTGCTATCAATCTATCCAATCAAGAGCCGAGAACCCCGGAAAGAGGAAGAGCGCGTCTCCGCCAGGTGAAGTTCCAGGGCTCAGGTAAGTAAAACGGGGGAGGGGGTCTGGTGACTGCCAGGTGTTTTTTCACCTTACAGCATAGAGTGTTTCTTGGTCTTCATGATGCTGCTTGTTCAGTAAGGTTGTCCAACAAACCTCTGAGGGCTTCACAGAACAGCTGTATTTATACTGAGATTAAATGACACACAGGTGGACTCCATTAACTAATTAGGTGACTTCTGAAGGCAATTGGTTCCACTAGATTTTAGTTGGGGTGTATCAGAGTAAAGGGGGCTGAATACAAATGCCCCCCCACACTTTTCACATATTTATTTGTAAAAAAAAAATTTAAAACCATTTATCATTTTCCTTCCACTTCACACTAGTCAGAGAGCCATTGGTTATTAAAAATAATTACTAAACTAGCATTAAAATAAATAAATAGTGATTTTTCATCATGACTAAACAGATCGTTAATTTACCTTCTTCTTCTCTTCCTTTTCCTTTAGCAGAGTCTCTTTGTCCACAAGTTTGACCACCGTTGGCAGACCTGAGAAAGCAGACTATTTATAATATACTTATACTCACTAGACCAGTGATGGCGAACCTCGGCACCCCAGATGTTTTGGAACTACATTTCCCATGATGCTCAGCTACACTGCAGAATGCATGAGCATCATGGGAAATGTAGTTCCAAAACATCTGGGGTGCCAAGGATCGCCATCACTGCACTAGACGCGTAGACAATAAAAGTGAGACTGATGCCGCGTACAGACAACCGTTTTTCGGGTTCTAAAAAATGAAGTTTTTTTTTAATGTCATTAAAAACGATCGTGTGTGGGCTCTAGAGCATTTTTCGGGTTCTAAAAAATGGGCAAATTTTTTTTGGAACATGCTCTAATTTTACACGACGTTTTTAACGTTGTCGTTTTTCAGGTTGTAAAAAATGGTCGTGTGTTGGCTTTAACGACGTATAAAACCCGCGCATGCTCAGAAGCAAGTTATGAGACGGGAGCGCTCGTTCTGGTAAAACTAGCGTTCGCAATGGAGTAAGCACATTCGTCACGCTGTAACAGACAGAAGAGCGCGAATCGTCTTTTACTAACACGAAATCAGCTAAAGCAGCCCAAAGGGTGGCGCCATCCGCATGAAACTTCCCCTTTATAGTGCCGTCGTACGTGTTGTACGTCACCGCGCTTTGCTAGATAATTTTTTTTTTTTTCGCGATCGTGTGTAGGCAAGGCCGTTTTAATGATCGGGTCGAAAACAAAATGTTTTTTCTAGACCATTAAAAACGTAATATTTTTAGAACCCGAAAAACGTATGTACGCGGCATGAGACCCCTTTCACACTGAGGCGCTTTGCAGGCGCTATAACGCTAAAAATAGCGCCTGCAAAGGGCCCTGAAAAAGCCGCTCCTCACACTGGAGCGTTGCGCTAGGACGCTAAAAAAAAGTCCTGCTAGCCGTATCTTTGGAGCGGTCCTGCCCATTGAAAACAATGGTGTCGCGCCTCCAACCCGCCCGCAAAACGCTGTTTTTGTGGGCGTTTTAACCCTTTTTCGGCCGCTAGCAGGGGTTAAAACCGCAACGCTAGTGGCCAAAAACAGCGGCAAACACAACGGTAAAACGCCGTTTTAATATCGGCGCTTTACCGACAGCGCACCCAGCGCCTCAGTGTGAAAGTAGCCTTACAGATACAATCGGCCCTTTTGAGGGCAATCGTAATGCTGATGCGGCCCACAATGAAATTGAGTTTGACACCCCTGACCTAGCCGATTGTCTAGCGTCCCATAACAATGCGTTACCTTCATGGTCTTCCAGACGCACTCCATGTTCCGGCAGGACGTCGTCTCGAAGGGCATCACACAGATCCAACACCCCCAACACTGAAAGAGGAAAAAAAAATAAATCAAACAAAACTTGCAAAGTCTCACAAAACACAGTGTATGAAAATCCCAATATGGACCCCACAGAAGAATAACCGGGTCCGATTGTACCAGAACTGCATGAAAGGAAGCGTTTACTTTATCTATAGTAACAAGATGTCAGGTATGAGGTTTCCATTGCAGGTTAGGGAATGAAATCAGAAACTGATCTGTTCTGGACACAGACTCTTTCTTAAAGGGGTTGTAAAGGTACAATTTTTTCCCCCCTAAATAGCTTCCTTTACCTTAGTGCAGTCCTCCTTCACTTACCTCATCCTTCCATTTTGCTTTTAAATGTCCTTATTTCTTCTGAGAAATCCTCACTTCCTGTTCTTCTGTCTGTAACTCCACACAGTAATGCGAGGCTTTCTCCCTGGTGTGGAGTGTCGTGCTCGCCCCCTCCCTCGGACTACAGGAGAGTCAGGACGCCCACTAACACACAGCTCCTTTCTCTATCTGCAACATAGAGAGCATCCTGACTCTCCTGTAGTCCAAGGGAGGGGGCGAGCACGACACTCCACACCAGGGAGAAAGCCTCGCATTACTGTGTGGAGTTACAGACGGAAGAACAGGAAGTGAGGATTTCTCAGAAGAAATAAGGACATTAAAAAGCAAAATGGAAGGATGTGAAGGAGGACTGCACTAAGGTAATGGAAGCTATTTAGAGAAAAAAAAAATTGTACCTTTACAACCCCTTTAAGTTCGATAAAACTTGCCAAAATGAAAATGGCACAAAATGCATTGCATCTGTTTCTGCCATTTTAAAAATGATTAATTCATTTGGAACTGTGGAAAACCCGGGGTCCACCAACAGTATTGGTAAACACACAAGTGCATACAAATGTGGGGCTTGATAATCATGTGCAATACCAATTTCAATTAGGAGTGGGGAGGCTTTTGATTTTTTCTAAATACAATATCGTTATACAAGTCTTTCAATGTATTACCCCTGAAGGGGGAACAACGTTTAACCAGTTAACAACCGCCCTATAGACGAAATACGTCTACAAGGCGGTTGCTTAACTCTGGGAGGACGTCCATGGACGTCCTCCCAGAATCGCGCTCCCGCGCGCCCTCTGGGGCGCGCACACGGGAATCTCCGGGGGACCCGACGGATCACAGTAAATCGCCGCTGATAGCGGCGGTTTACCACGTGATCGCTCCGTCCAATGACGGAGCAATCACTAGTAAACAAACCGGCGTCATGTGACGACGCCGGTTCCTCCCGCCCCTCTCTGTACCGAACGGTACAGTGTGTGAGAGGAGAGGGAGAGAGCGGAAGCAGCAGCAGCTTCTGCTGTGGGCTGGATCTGTGACAAATGTAGTCACAGATCCAGCCATCCATCCATCCATCCCTGTGCAATACTCTGCAATAACACCAATACTCTGCAATACCCCCCATACTCTGCAATACCCCCCATACTCTGCAATACCCCCCATACTCTGCAATACCCCCCATACTCTGCAATACCCCCCATACTCTGCAATACCCCAAAATACCCTGCAACGTCGCCTATGGGGATTCTTAGGTAGCGAAGTTTGGCGCCATTCCACGAGCGTGTGCAATTTTGAAGGGTGACATGTTGGGTATCTATTTACTCGGCGTAACTTCATCTTTTACATTTATGCAAAAGAATGAAGAAAAAAAATACTAAATTTGCTAAATTTTATAACAGAATCAAAAGAAAAATTCATTTTTTTTACAGAATTTTCAGTGTTTTTTCTCTTATAGCGCAAAAAAAAGAGATTTTTAATACAGCTTACCTGTAAAATCTTTTTCTTGGAGTACATCACGGGACACAGAGCGGCATTCATTACTATATGGGTTATATGGAGTACCTTCAGGTGTAGACACTGGCAATCTTCAAACAGGAAATGCCCCTCCCTATATAACCCCCTCCCATAGGAGGAGTACCTCAGTTTTGTAGCAAGCAGTATGCCTCCCAAAATGGTCCTCAAAAAGAGGGGTGGGAGCTCTGTGTCCCGTGATGTACTCCAAGAAAAAGATTTTACAGGTAAGCTGTATTAAAAATCTCTTTTTCTTTATCGTTACATCACGGGACACAGAGCGGCATTCATTACTATATGGGATGTCCCAAAGCAATGCTTACAATGAGGGGAGGGAGAACATCTCCAAGACAAAAGGATTTAATTTAGAGATATACTCAAATCATAATAAATCCAACTTATTTGAGAAAAATAATCTTAAATTTTAAATTTAACTCAAAAAAAGAGGAGCCCCCGGGATCCGAGGGTCTCAAACTGCAGCTTGCAGCACTGCCTGCCCGAAGGCAGTATCAGTATTCCTTCTTACGTCCAACTTGTAGAATTTTGTAAATGTGTGGACAGAAGACCAGGTTGCCGCCTTGCAAACTTGAGCCATAGAGATCTGGTGGTGTGCTGCCCAGGAGGCGCCCATGGCTCTAGTAGAATGAGCCTTTAATGATACTGGAGGAGGCAACCCTTTCAAGCCGTAGGCCTGAGTGATTAATTGCTTGATCCACCTAGAAATGGTGGACTTTGCAGCTGCCTGCCCCTTCTTGGGCCCATCCGGTAGAATAAACAGCACATCTGTTTTTCGGATTTTCTCTGTAGCTTTAAGATAGGCCTTCATGGCCCTGACAATATCCAAGGTATGCAGCAACCCTTCCTTTCTGGAAGTAGGTTTAGGGAAGAAGGATGGTAATACCAAATCCTGGTTCAAATGAAAACTGGATATGACCTTCGGTAGGAAGGAAGGATGAGGGCGGAGAACGACCTTGTCCTTATGAAATATAAGATATGGTTCCTTACAGGATAAGGCTGCCAGTTCCGAAACTCTTCTTGCGGAAACTATGGCAACCAAAAATACCAACTTCCTTGTCAGTAGAACCAAAGGAACTTCAGCCAACGGCTCAAACGGTTGTTTCTGTAAACTTGACAGGACAAGATTTAAATCCCACGGACAAAGCGGGGATTTAACTGGAGGTTTAATACGTAAGACCCCTTGAAGGAAGGTCTTAACCAGCGAGTGGGTGGCCAGCGGCCGCTGAAACCACACTGACAGGGCAGAAATCTGTCCTTTGATTGTGCTTAATGCCAATCCTTTATCCACTCCTAGCTGGAGAAAACTTAAAACTCTATCTATGGTGAACCTGCGAGGAAGCCAAAGCTTGGACTCGCACCAGCCTATATAGGCCTTCCAGACCCTGTGATAAATCACCCTAGAGACCGGTTTCCTGGCTCTGATTAGGGTAGAGATTACCTTCTGAGACAGACCTCTACCCCTGAGAATCAAGGATTCAGCTTCCAGGCCGTCAAATTTAGATGCCGTAAGGCAGGGTGGAGGATCGGACCTTGCGATAGCAGGTCTGGCCTTAGAGGCAGAGTCCAAGGGTTTCCCACTACCATCCTTAGGATTAGTGAGTACCATGCCCTTCTGGGCCATGCTGGAGCTACCAGGATGACTGGTATGCGCTCCACCCTGATCCTGCGCAGCAGGCGGGGTAGTAACTGGAGCGGGGGAAACGCATAAAGAAGTTTGAACTGATGCCAAGGGCAAACCAGAGCATCGGTTCCGCAGGCCATCGGATCCCTTGAGCGGGACATGAACCTGTCTAGCTTCTTGTTGAGTCTCGATGCCATGATATCCACGTCCGGCACTCCCCATCTTTGGCAGAGTGCTTGAAAGACTTGTGGATGCAGAGACCATTCCCCCGGCCATAGAGTCTGGCGGCTTAAGAAGTCCGCCTGAAAGTTGTCCACTCCGGGAATGAATATTGCCGATATGCAGGGCACATGAGCCTCTGCCCATAGGAGAATCAAGCTCACTTCTCTCTGAGCGGCCTGACTCCTGGTTCCCCCTTGGTGATTTATGTATGCCACAGCCGTGGCATTGTCTGATTGAATTCTCACCGGGAACCCCTGCAATTTCGACGTCCAAGCCCTGAGGGCTAGTCGAACAGCTCTGAGCTCCAAGATGTTGATGGGTAACAGCTTCTCTGGCTTTGCCCAAATACCTTGGCGAGTGGAACCATCCACAATTGCTCCCCAGCCCGTCAGGCTGGCGTCTGTGGTCACTATCTTCCAAGCTACTGGGCTGAAAGACTTTCCCTTCAGTAGATTCTGAGGGTCTAACCACCAACACAGACTTTGCCGGACTCTTGATGAGAGTGGCAACGGGATATCCAAGGCCTGTGGCCTTCTGCTCCATGCTGACAGGATGGCTGCCTGCAGGATGCGAGTGTGGCTCTGGGCGTATGGTACCGCCTCGAATGTAGCCACCATCTTGCCTAGTAGTCTCATACCTAGGCGAATAGTCGGTTCTTTCTTGCTTAGAACCAGTAGGATTAATTCCTTGATGGCTTTGACCTTCCTCAGAGGTAGGAACACCCTTTGTTGTTCTGTGTCTAATCTCATGCCGAGATATTCCAACTGCCTTGTGGGCTGGAATGCTGACTTTTCTCGATTTAGGACCCAGCCGAACCTCTCGAGGTATTGGACCGTGAGGGCCACTGCTCGCTCCAAGCCGGGAGACGAGTGGTCTATGACTAGGAGGTCGTCCAGGTATGCTAGGATCGTGACCCCTTGGATCCTTAGCTTGGCTAGGATTGGAGCTAGAACCTTCGTGAACACCCGGGGGGCCGTAGCCAACCCGAAGGGAAGCGCCACGAATTGGAAATGACGTGAAGCCACCATAAAGCGTAGATATCTTTGATGTGGCTGATAAATTGGAACATGAAGGTAGGCATCCTTTATGTCTATGGACGCCATGAAGTCGTCCTTTTGGAGTGTGGCAGCTGCTGACCGCACGGATTCCATCCGAAATGAGCGGACCCTTAAGTATGCATTTACCATCTTTAGGTCCAAAATTGGCCTGACATCTCCATTGGGCTTTGAGATGATGAATAGGTTGGAGTAGAAACCCAGTCCCTGTTCCAGGACTGGTACCTCTACTATTACTTCCTGGGAAAGTAGATGATCTAGAGCCGATCTTAATGCGGCTCCTTTCTCCAGATCGTTTGGAATCCTCGACTCCTGGAAATGAGGAGGAGGAAACCTTAGGAACTCTAGCTTGTAGCCTGTGGCCACGGAAGACCGTACCCACTCGTCGGGAATGCTGGCTTCCCAAATCTCCGAAAAGAGTCGCAGCCTTCCCCCCACCTTCGTGGGTGGGGGCGCCCCTTCATAAGGTAGACTTGGGGGCTGGTTTTGCTGGTTTGCGAAACCACTGCCTCTTGCCTCTAACAGCCTGTCCTTGTGATCTGCTGTTGAAGCCGAAGTTTGTTCTTGCAGGAGGCCGTCGATACTGCTTGGCATTAGAGGGCCCCTGCCCAGGGGAGGACTGTCGTTTAAACGCAGGCCCCTGAACCTTCTTCTTAGTTGGCAAGAGAGTACTCTTGCCGCTTGAAATGGTCTGAATGTATTTATCTAGGTCCTCTCCGAAGAGCCGTCCTCCATGGAAGGGGAACCCTACCAGGAGCTTCTTGCATGGGGGCTCAGCCTCCCAGCTTTTTAACCATAAGAGCCTTCTCATATGGATAAGGGATAACGATAAACGTGACGCTTGCTGGATAGAATCCTTGATTGCGTCTACCGTAAAACATATGGCCTTAGGGACATCCGAAAATTCTTCTGCCTGCTCGGCAGGAATAAGTTCAATCATTTGCTTAAATTGATCCGATAAAGCTTGAGCGACTCCAATCGCAGCCACGGCTGGCTGTACTACTGCCCCTGCAGAAGTGAAGGAGTTCTTAAGTAGTGCTTCCAAGCGCTTATCAACTGGATCTTTGAAAACCTGTATGTTTTCTACAGGGCATGTTAACGACTTGTTAACACATGAGATGGCTGCGTCTACTGCAGGAGAAGCCCATCTCTTGTAAAACTTTTCTTCCATAGGATACAAGACAGAAAATTTCTTAGGTGGTAAGAAAACCTTGTCTGGTTTGTTCCAATCTTGGAACAAGACTCCCTCCAATAGAGGATGGATCGGAAACACAGCACTGCTTTGAGGCGCCCTCAGTGAGCCCAAAGCTGAAACCGTTGATACCTGGAGATCTGGTACAGGCAGGTTGAATGCCTTATGGACCAAGTCCGTCAAGCCTTGAATCCACCAGCTCTCCCACAGGGAGACTGCCCCAGATTCCTCAGTATCCGGATCCTCGATCCCTGAACCTACTTGGTCCTTGTCCAAGAGGTTGTCCAATTCCCCAGAGGAAAGGACCTCCTCTTCCGAGGGTCCGCGCACGGGTGACGGAGATCTATTCCGCTTACTACCCCGCATAGCTGCGGCTATCATTTCTCCCATGCTTCTCCGCATTTCATTTAAAGAGGTGAGTAACACCTCCTCCGTGACCATCTTAGGGTTGGGTTGACTCGCGTCAGCTCCAGTCCCAGATCCCGATGGCCCAAAGGCTCCCAGTGGGGAAAGCAGCGGCATAGCTCTATCCGAGACCTCAGAATCTGTGGGGGAATCCCCACCTTTTGTACCCTCTGACTTGTTCCTTGATGCCATGGTACAATACCGAGGTACACCTGCTACTTATTGGTACCTGGGACTTATAAATAGTTAAATGCCCAGACACCTGTTTGGGGAATAAAAAATGTTTCCTCTACCCCAGATGACACTTTTTTTTTTTTTTTTTTTTTTCAAAGAAAAACTTTTCCTTTTTTTTTTTTCAATCTAGGCAAGAAAAAACATTCTATCCCCCTGAGTAGTATTGCCAAAGAAAAGACTATGAGATGGAAAAGAAAAAACAGCCTATTCCTAGGCTAAACCACAATCTTCTGAAGACTGTAGTATTCTTTCTGGCCACTGTGTGTCCTCAGCGCCCCGTGCTTCACTCCAGTCCTTCCTCCCTCAAGCCAAGTATTTGAATGAGCTGTGGCATCTAAGGAAGGGCCGCCCCTTCCTTAAACCACTGACCCGCCCTTCCCCCCCAGCTAAAACGGCGCCAAATGCGTCTATAACACGTGCACGCGCATCGCGCGCGCGCCCGCCGACGGGGGGGGGGTTGGGAGGAAGGGCCTCTCTGTTCCTGCAGCCGCAGGCCTGGAACCCACGAGGAGGTCAGCGTTTTGCCTGCTTTGCAGGCATGAGGAAGAGGACTGGATAGAGCATCGCCTGGAGGCTTGCAGGTAAGCATAGCTCTCTGACACACACATACATTTGTACACAAAAGGCCCCACTCACAGCTTTTCCAACACTACCAGGGAGGTCACTTTTTAAGGGGAATAATAACATATAGAGCCATCCTATCTTCATGATATGTGACTGGTTTGCCAGATGCAATGCATAACTTTTAGGCATGTCCCCTGTGACCTCCCAGAAAAAACTTGCTAAGAGCCAAGTTCCGCAAGTTTTCCCCTTACTTACCTGCTCCATGCCGCAGGACTTTGCAAAGCAAGAGGCCCAATCTTCCCCCATCTCCGTGGGGATGTCTAGACCTTCAGGCCCTGGGAACCTTCTTCTTCCATGAAGGATCCACTGTCCTGGGCCCATACAGCACCCTGGCAAACAGAAAACATTAGGCGCTTTGGGGTTTTCTAAGTTCTGGGCCCAGGGTCCAGCTCTCTTGAAAAGAAAGCATTATGGGCTATACCCCAAGGGTTTGGGGTCCGGTTACTGACCACTTTAGCGCTCAGGCTTTTTTGGACAGAACCGGTAGCTCACCTAATCCCAAGGATGCGGAGGCAAGCTAAACCATGACTAACACCTAAGACACTGGCGAAAAAACTGAGGTACTCCTCCTATGGGAGGGGGTTATATAGGGAGGGGCATTTCCTGTTTGAAGATTGCCAGTGTCTACACCTGAAGGTACTCCATATAACCCATATAGTAATGAATGCCGCTCTGTGTCCCGTGATGTAACGATAAAGAAATAAAAAACCCAACGGTGATTAAATACCACCAAAAGAAAGCTCTATTTGTGTGAAAAAAAGGACGAAAATTTCATTTGGGTACAATGTTGTATGACTGAGTAATTGTCATTCAAATTGTGAGAGCACCGAAAGCTGAAAATTGGTCTGGTTATTAAGGGGGTTTACGTGCCTGGTGGTCAAGTGGTTAATTGTAATGAATCAGTAAAGTGCGATTATGAAAGAGACAGATTTAGTGTGAAATTGATGAAGAGCTGATCGGAATTTAGTATTTCATCTACTGGCTATGTTGGCACCTTCTATTAGACAGCCCATGCATTGCTCGTTACCTTTGCTTTATTGCTTCCATCCCTAAGCTAAAAAGACAAAAAATATTTGCTCCCCTAAAATAAAATACAAATATCAATACAAATTTTCTATACGAATGAAATATAAAAGTAGACAACGCTAATCCATAAAAAGAGGAAAATGCATTTAAAAATAAAATGTGAACTTTTAAAAAACAACTCACTTTAAAAAACTGAATACAACACTTAAAGCAGGGATATGCAATTAGTGCACCTCCAGCTGTTGCAAAACTACAAGTCCCATCATGCCTCTGCCTCTGGGTGTCAGGCTTGTGGCTGTCAGAGTCTTGCTATGCCTTATGGGACTTGTAGTTCTGCAACAGCTGGAGGTCCCCTAATTGCATATCTCTGACTTAAAGGAAAAGTTCACCTTTGTTATGTGTTTCACCTGTTTTTAGACAACCATTGTTCCCAATGCTGCAGCCACTGCCCGACATACATTGCTGTATGTTTTTTAAAGGGTTCATGCATGTACAAATACTCTAAATCTGTAAGTCAAATGGGTGGAGTAAGGGCAGCAGGTGGTTTTTAACTATGTACCGTATATACCCGAGTATAAGCCGACCCGAATATAAGCCGAGGCACCTAATTTTGCCACAAAAAACTGGGAAAATTTATTGACTCGAGTATAAGCCTAGGGTGAGAAATGCAGCAGCTACTGTAAAGCCCTGTACACATGACCGGGAATCCCTTCAGGAAAAAAAACGTCAGTATTCCCGACGGGATTCCTGGCAAGCTTGACTTGAAAAGCTGTGTATACACACGGCCACACAAAATCCTGCCGTTCTTTTGAATGGCAAGAACATGGTGATGTCATTGACTACGATGAGCCAGTGTCTCGTCGCATTCGATGCCGTTGCCGCCATCTTGCTACACCCCACACTAACCTTATATGCTATGGCGCATGCATCGAAGTGTTACCGAACATGCACGGTTTTTCACCCATACAGACGACCGTTTTTCTCAGCAGGAAACACTCTGCCGGGAAACCCGACGAGAAAATAGAGCAGGTTCTCTATTTTCCCATTGGGATTCCCGGCTGTTTTCCTGACGGGAAAACTGCTAGGGAGCATACACAAGGCCGGGATTCCTGGCCAAATGCTCTCCTGGCAGTCTTCCTGCTGGGAAAACCAGTCGTGTGTACGAGGCTTAAAAGTGGGGGTTCTCCCTAAAACATATTTTTTTTTCTAGCATCTCATTCAGCATAGTAGCGTGAGCTACAGTATGCGTTTATATTTTTTTTGGGCGCCGTACTCACTCTGTAATCGCATAGTAAAGTTTCAGTGGAATGGGCGTTCCTATTAAGAGGGCTCGTGATTGACGGCCGGCTATGGCGCGTCACGCTTCACGGAAATAGCCGAAATAGGTGTTTGCTCTTCACGGCGCCTGCGCAGTCAGCTCCGATGTCTGTGCGCAGGCGCCGTATAGCGCCGGGAAGAGCCAAGACCTACTCTGGCTATTTTCGGGAAGCGTGACGCGCCATAGCCGGCCGTCAATCATGAGCCCTCTGAATAGGAACGCCCATTCCCCGCGGGGAGTCTGAAATTTTACTACTCGATTAAACAGTGAGTACGGCGCCGAAAAAAAAATATAAAGGCATAATGTAGCTCGCGCTACTATGCTGAATGAGATGCTATAAAGTTGTTTTTTAGGGTGAAACACCGCTTTAAGTGGAAAAGAGGGTCAACAATGCCCATCTGCAGCCTCACTGTGCCCATCTGCATGCTTCATGTACATGATCTCCCGGCGCCGTGACATGCAGTCTAATTGGCAGCCGTCCAGTGTAACAAAGCCCCGCCCTCCTCCGTGACGGAACACTGATTCAGTTTCCCAGCAGTGAATCAGTGTTCCGCCTATCATGGACGAGGACGACCGCGACTAGACTGCATGTCACAGCGCCCGGAGATCAGTTGCATGAGGCTGCAGATGGGCACAGTGAGGCAGGGAGACTCGAGTAAAAACCGAGGGGGGCTTTTTCGGCACAAAAACATGTGCTAAAAAAACTTGGCTTATACGGAACATTTATGTGTTGTCTATGAAGTAATTTTTCTTCTTTATGGAATAAAGATTTTCATTATATTTCAACAATCAGGAGCTGGCGTATGTGTAGAGGTGAGCAAATAGTATGTTCAACACAGTACTGTAATAACAACTGCTTATTTTTCTTCATCATATTTCGAGGAGCACATTAATAGGTAGAGCCCATATTCATAGTGTATTTGTTTTGTTTTTTTGTATTTGAATTGAGAGTAAGCAATTTCAGTACAGAAGGTGAATGTACCAACACTTGTTTTCAGCTTTAAATCTGAGTTTCGCCTGGGTAAAATCAATTCAAAGTCAGCAGCTACAAATACTGCAGCTGCTGACTTTAAATATAAGGACACTACCTGTCCTGGGCGCCCGTGATGTCCTCACCCGAAGCTGACCAGTCCCTCGGCTCTGGGTGCAGGCACCGGCATCCTTACTAAGGGAACCAGAAGGTGAAGCCTTACCACTTCATAGCCTGTTTGCTTGAGTTGCGCTTTCTGAATGGCCCCTGCTGTCTTCTGGGACCTGTGTGTCTCCCAGAAGGCAGGGGGGGGGCTACATTGCATAGTTGTGCAGAGATCTTTCCCTGGAAGTGGGAGCATATACCTGGATTTGACAGGTATCCGCTCCCCCCTGAAATGTGGCACCGGAGGGGGGGGGGGGGGGGGAGGAACCGGATAAGTGGAAGTTACATTTCTGGGTGGGGAACTCAGCTTTAAAGTGATACTAAAGGTTCCATTAAAAAAAAAAAAAAAAACATATTTACCTCCACTTTGCAGCTCGTTTTGCAGAAGGGCCCCGAACGTCGTTTTCTGGGGTCCCCCGGTGGCTCTCTCGGCTCCTCCCCGCATCACATAACCCTCTGTGAAGCGCTCTCCCAAGGGGGGTTACCTTGCGGGCGCGCTGCCGTGTCCAGCATTCGGCGTCCATAGCCATCAAATGCAGTACTCGGCCCAGCGTCATTGGATTTGATTGACAGCAGTGGGAGCCAATGGCTGTGCTGCTATCAATCTATACAATGAAGATCCGAGAACCCGTGGAGAGAGCAGCGGCGGGACACGCCCACAGAAATTCGAGGCTTAGGTAAGTTAAAAGGGGGGGCTGGGGGGCCGGACAGTGCAAGGTGTTTTTTCACCTTAAGGTGAAAAAACACAAAGGCCCGGATTCAGAAAGAAGTTACGATGGCGTATCTCCAGATACGCCGTCATAACTCCAAATGGGGGCCGTCGCAACTCGCCGCCTGATTCATAGAATCAGATATGCCTCACAGTTGCCTAGATACGAGCGGCGTAAGTCTCTTACGCCGTCGTATCTAAGTTGCATATTTACGCTGGCCGCTAGGTGGCGCTTCCGTAGATTTACGCGTCGAATATGGTAATGAGCTAGATACGCCGATTCAGAAACGTACATGCGCCCGCACATTTTTTTACGTCGTTTACGTAAGGCTTTTTTCGGCGTATAGTTACCCCTGCTCTATGAGGCGTAGCCAATGTTAGGTATGGACATCAGGCCAGCGTAGAATTTTGCGTCGTTTACGCAAGTCGTACGCGAATAGGGCTGAGCGTAAGTTACGTTCACGTCTAAAGCAATGACTATTTGCGGCGTAATTTGGAGCATGTGCACTGGGATACTTTCACGGACGGCGCATGCGCCGTTCGTTAGCAACGTCAATTACGTGGGGTCACGACTGTTTAGCATACAACACAACCCCTACCAGCCTATTTTGGATTAGGCCAGCTTACGCCGGCCCATATACGCTACGCCTCCGTAACTTTGGGCGCAAGTTCTTTCTGAATACAGGACTTGCCTCTCAAAGTTACGGCCGCGGAGCGTATATGAGATACGCTACGCCCGCCTAAACTTACGGCGATCTTTCTGAATCCGGGCCAAAAGGTTTACAACCCCTTTAAGTATGAAGAAATACTTTAAATGTCCAT
Source organism: Rana temporaria (assembly GCF_905171775.1). Taxonomy (NCBI): domain Eukaryota; kingdom Metazoa; phylum Chordata; class Amphibia; order Anura; family Ranidae; genus Rana; species Rana temporaria. The sequence continues at coordinate 11,551,042 of NC_053499.1, forward strand.
AATTGCCAAAGGCTCTCTAACATTTAATCTTGTTTTTGGGTCACCAACCTGGCCTTGCCTCCTCCTGCAACTTACTATTGGTCAGTAAAGCTCCTATCAGAGTTCTGGGCTTGGAAGCTGCAAAAGGTAAGGCTGACTTGTCAACCAGGAAATCCCATTCATTTTTGCAAAGCAGAGAACCCCTTGGATTTGGGAGACCCGGATCTCGGAGGCGACCAGTATGTTTTATACATATCAATTTCTTGTAATTGCTGTAGCTGCAGTTTTGCTTTAAATGCCAATATGGCATCTGGACCTGGGAACGTTGGTTTATATCAGTTTGGTTGGTCTCACCTTTGTTCTCTCTGGCAATCTTTCGAACCCCCTCTCTGAACTGGGATAAAACTTGCAGGTATGGCATTACCGTGGTCTCCAGCTATATGGGAGAATTTATGAGAAAAAAGGTTATTCATACTTTTCTTTATTCACCCTCTAGATCAGTGTTTCTCAACTCCAGTCCTCAACGCGCCCTAACAGGTCATGTTTTCGGGCTTTCTATTATTTTGCACAGGTGATTTAATCAGTTTCACTGCCTTAGTAATTACCACAGCCGTTTCATCTGAGAGAAATCCTGAAAACATGCCCTGTTGGGGCACCTTGAGGACTGGAGTTGAGAAACACTGCTCTAGAGGTGCTATGCAAAGCAAATCATATTTACACATCATGGGAAAGATTAAAGTATCTAAACACAAAGGGCTAGATTCAGGTAGGGGCGCGCATTGTTACGGCGGTGCAGCGTATCGTATTTACGCTACGCCGCCGTAAGTTAGAGAGGCAAGGGCTGTATTCACAAAGCACTTGCCTTCTAAGCTACGGCGGCGTAGCGTAAATGGGGCCAGCGTAAATGGGGCCGCGTAAGCGCGCGTAATTCAAATGTGGATGAGGGGGCGTGTTTTATGTTAATTCTTGGTGACCCGACGTGATTGACGTTTTTCCCGAACGGCGCATGCGCTGTCCGTGGAATTTCCCAGTGTGCATTGCTCCAAAGTACGCCGCAAGGACGTCATTGGTTTTGACGTGAACGTAAATTACGTCCAGCCCTATTCGCGAACGACTTACGCAAAAAATTCAAATTTCGACGCGGGAACGACGGCCATACTTAACAGTGCGTGGGCCTCCTAATAGCAGGAGTAACCTTACGTCGAAAAAGACTAACGTAAACAACGTAAAAAAATAGTGCCGGGCGTACGTAAATTTGTGAATCGGCGTATCTAGGTCATTTGCATATTCTATGCCGAAAACAACGGAAGCGCCACCTAGCGGCCAGCGTAAATATGCACCCTAAGATACGACGGTGTAAGAGACTTACGCCAGTCGGATCTTAGGCTAATGTCGGCGTATCTTGCTTTCTGAATACAGAAAGAAGATACGCCGGCGCGGCTTTGAATTTACATGGCGTATCTATAGATACGCCGGCGTAGTTCATTGCTGAATCTAGCCCAAAGCCTTTTCTACGTTTTAGAGTGTGGAGGGATTAGAACCCCTGTCATGCTGTGTATGTCCCCGCTGGGCAGATTCGTCCTCTGTATTTGTCCTAGATGACCACTGTCACTGGAGACAGAAAGTGGAAGGAAATCCAGAATTTTTCAACCGACAATGGAACAAGAAAAGAAGGGAAATCTTCCAATGGGATGCTTGTCCCAGTGACAACAGTCTAAGGAGTGATTTCCCCTTACTTCCTGTTGTATCTTCAGGACAGGAATGGAAGGAAAATCTCCCTAACAGGGCAAAGACAGCGAAACAGAAATCTGTTTAGGGGTGTAACCCTTCCCTAGTCTATTTAAATCCTTAAAGTTGCTGGCTTTTAATCATAGGACACTTACGTGTCCTGAAGTACCTCGATGTTGGTGCCGCAGCTGATGTTTCCATCAGCTGTCGGGTGCTGCCGCCACCATTGCGGGCAAGGGAACCTGGCAGTGTAGCCTTTCGGCTTCACGCAGGGAACCCTACTGCGCAAGGCCTCTCTATTGGCCTGGTGGCCAGGGGAGGAGGAGGGAGCCCCACAGTGACGTCACGGGCTGCGGCCCGGACTCCCGGAAGTGGGAAAGAATACCTGTCAAAGACAAGTATCCTATCCCCCCTCCCCCTGAAATGTGCCAATTGTGCCACCGGAGGGGGGAGGAATCAGATGAGCGGAAGTTCCACTTTAGGAACTCCGCTTTAAAGTATAAAAGGCAAAATCTATAATTTTTTGGGGATAGAGTGGAGAGGGATTAGAACCCCTGTAGCTTTTTACTGCTGTTGGTGACCCTGTTAAGGAGATCCACCTTCTCTATTTGTACTGTTTACCATGATCATTGAAAGTGAAAGAAAAACCCAAATTTTGGGTTGCCCCCAGAAAAGTATTAGGCCTCGTACACACGATAGGTTAACCATAGGACAATGGTCTGAAGGACTGTTGTCATAGGTTAACCGATGAAGCTGACTGATGGTCCGTCACGCCTACACACCATAGGTTAAATAACCGATCGTGTCAGAACGCGGTGACGTAAAACACAAAGACGTGCTGAAAAAAACGAAATTCAATGCTTCCAAGCATGCGTCGACTTGATTCTGAGCATGCGTGGATTTTTAACCGATGGTCGTGCCTACTAACGATCGGTTTCGACCTATCGGTTAGGAATCCATCGGTTAATTTCAAAGCAAGTTTTTTTTTTTTAACCTATGGTTAAATAACCTATAGGGCCCACACATGATCAGTTTTGACCAATGAAAACGGTCCTTCAGACCGTTGTCCTCTGGCTATCCTATCGTGTGTACGAGGCCTTAGAGGGGAAATCTTCCAATGAGGACACTAGTTCTGGTGACCTGGGGGTCCCCAAGGGATTCCCTTAATTTGAAGGGATTTCCACTCACTTCCTGTTTGGCTACGGGACAGGAAGTGAAATCTCAGAAATAAGACAGATCGTAAGAAAACAAATCTGACGAGTTATAACTCTCCCTTACTCTATCCAGAATGAAAAAAAAAAGTTTTGCCTATAGTTCTACTTTAAATGAAAGAAGTTTTCCGCTAGAGGAGTCAAAAAATTTAATAAAACTCTAAAGGCAATTATAATGGTATCTAACGGTCCAATTACTTCTACAGTGCCTCCAATTGTGTATGCCTTGGTAATTCTAGTGCCAGTCTGCAAGCAGTCGAGAAATTGTAGTTCAAAGTTTCGACAAACTTAACAAGTTTCTAGGGACAGAAAGTGTGTACCTTGTAACTTAGACTGTGCAGACTCATCTGATTACATGAAAGAAGAGGAAGGAGGGAAATTAGATAATTAGATATCCCGCTACAAACTAGAAACCTACAAAACGCCCAAACTACCAAAACAACCAAAACAGGCAAGTTACTTACATTAATGTTCTGTCCGTTTCCTCCTACGGGGAATCCAATGGGTTCTTCTCCTTCTATTGCTCCAAATATCTAGAAAACAAATTGTATATATATTCTATGAATAACCAAACACCAGTTATAAAGCAGCAGTATGGACTTAGCACTGATAGCGCTGTGCTTAATTTATATGTGAAAATATATAAAGCAAAAACACTCAGGCCCAGATTCTCAAAGGGCTTACGACGGCGCAACGCAATGTACGCCGTCGTAAGTCCTAATGTGGGCCGTCGTATCTATGCGACTGATTCTTAGAATCAGTTACGCATAGATATACATTAGATCCGACAGGCGTAAGGCTCTTACACTGTCGGATCTTAAAATGCAATATTTTTTTTTTCGCCGCTAGGTGTCGCCTCCGTCGTTTTCCCCGTCGAGTATGCAAATTAGCAAAATACGCGAATTCCCGAACGTACGTGCGGTCGACGCAGTGAAGTTACGACGCGTAAAGTTGCCCCTGCTATATGAGGCGCAGCCAATGTTAAGTATGGCCGTCAAAATTTAAAAATTTACGTTGTTTGCGTAAGTCGCCCGTGAATGGGGCTGGACGCCATTTACGTTCACGTCTAAACCAATGACGTCCTTGCGACGTCATTTGGAGCAATGCACCCTGGGATATTTTCCGGACGGCGCATGCGCAGTATGTTCGGCGCGGGAACGCGCCTAATTTAAATGCTCCACGCCCCCTACCCGGCTCATTTGAATTAGGCGGGCTTGCGCCGGGGGATTTACGCTACGCCGCCGCAACTTTACAGGCAAGTTCTTTGTGAATAAAGCACTTGCCTGTAAAACTTGCGGGGGCGTAATGTAAAAAGATACGTTAAGCCCGCACAGTTTTACTCCCATGTACGAGAATCTGGGCCTCACATTCTAAAGTTGTAAACTTACAACTCTAAAGAGGAGGGTTTTCAGGGATCGTCTAAAAGCTAATAGAGTAAGAGATAATCGGACAGGTTGGAGTAAGGAGTTCCAAAGGATTAGAGAGGCTCTGGAAAAGTCCTCGAGGTGAGCATGAGATGAGGTGACGAGGGAGCTAGAGAGCAGGAGGTCTTGGGAAAAACGAAGAGAACGATTAGGTTGGTATTTTGAGACTAGGTTAGAGATGTAGGTGGGGGCAGAGTTGTGGATGGCTTTGTAGGTAGTTGTCAGTATTTTGAATTTAATTTGTTGGGTGAGTGGAAGCCAATGGAGGGATTGACAGAGAGGAGTAGCAGATACAGAGTGGTTGGTAAGGTGGATGAGTCTGGCAGTAGCATTCATGATGGACTGAAGGGGAAATAGACTATGTAGAAGTAATCCCGTGAGAAGGGAGTTGCAGTAGTCAAGGTGAGAGATGACCAGGGAGTGAATTAGGAGCTTTGTGGTGTCATTGGTTAGAAAGAGGCGTATTTTGGAGATGTTGCGGAAGTTGAGGCGGCAAGATTTGGACAATGATTGAACATGGGGCTTAAAGGAGAGTTCAGAGTCAAGGACTACTCTTAGGACCTTGACATGTGGGGATGGGCTTATAGTTGTGCCATCGATTTTGACAGAGAGATCAGGGGAAGGGGCACGTGGGGGATAATAAATTAGAAGTTTGGTTTTGGATAGATTGAGTTGGAGGAAGTGGTGTGACATCCAGACTGATATATCTGCTTGTAAATTATTTTATACGTAAGGAGGCGGAGGGAGTGGGCTGAGGGGTAGAGAAATAGATTTGGGCGTCTCCAATGTAGAGATGGTATTGGAAGCCATTGGAGGCTATCAGCTGACCCAGGGAGGAGGTCTAGCTTGAAAATAGAAGAGGTCCAAGAACAGAACCTTGGGGGACAGAAAAAGGAAGAGGAGAGGAGGAAGTAGAATTGTAATGCTAAAAGGTGTGGTTGGAAAAGTAGGAAGAGAACCAGTGAAGAGTACAGTCATGGAGACCAAAGGCGTGGAGATTTGAGGAGGGGGGGGGGGGCTGATCAACCATATCAAAAGGCAGCAGAGAGGTCCAGGAGTAGAAGTATAGAATGGTGTCCATTGGTTTTGCCCATTAGTAGATAGTTTGTTAGTTTTAGGAGAGCAGTTGACTCAAGGAGAAAATGAGAAAAAAAATAAAAATACAAACAAACAAACAATCGAATGGTCAACAATGAGGACCATCTAAAGTGCTATGTAAATGGGACAGGCCGGCCTGCACCTGATCTCGAAAACTTACAGCCCAGTGGCAATTGACTTTCCTCCAGGAGTTATCTGGAAGCAAGGAACTATCCCCGGGATAAAATCCCAGTGTTCCCATCAGTGATATTGTGAACATCGGGATCCTTAAAATTATTATTAATAAGCGTCTCGCGTCTTTTTTCAACCAGATTAATTATGAAAAAGAATTCTTGTTTATTGAAGTGACTGAATGAAGATCAAACATGAAGATGGGATGACTTACCTTGAGCATATTGGTCAGGTAGGTGCTGATGCTCTCCAGTAATTTTCTGTTCGGCAGTTGTTTAGCGGATTTCTTGGACGCAATGTATGAGTTGCTCTGGCTGACCAGCGATCGCATTTCTTCCATGACTGTTCGTGTGTCAATGTTATCACACAGTGCTGCGTGAATGGACGCCTTCTTGGTATAGAAGCTGTAAAAGGGAGACAAAAAGGCATCGTAACAGACCATTTGGTCTAGGAAAGGCTGACATTAAAAGTGGTTCTAAAGGTAAATCGTTTACCTTAAAGTGGTTGTAAAGTCTCAAGGTTTTTCACCTTAATGCATTCTATTCTGTTTTTGACAGGTACCCTTTCCCCACTTCTGGGAGACAGCGCTGCGGCGCCATCCCTCAAAAGTTTGGCCCCCCTCCTCTTTCCTCCGCCGCCAGGCCAGCTAAAAAGCACAGGCTTCACTGCCAGTTTCCCTTACGAAGATTGGCGGCAGCAGCACCTGACAGCTGATCCAAAAAAAAAAATCGGCTGGGGTGCCGACATCGTGGGCTCCCTGGACAGGCAAGTGTCCATATATTCAAAGTCAGCCGCTACAGTATTTGTAGCTGCTGACTTTGTTTTTTTTCCCCCACCGCTTTAAACATTCCCCGGCCTGTTGCTGTGTGCTGGATTGCGTTTGTTCTTTAAAAAGCGAACCACTTTGAAAACTTTTCAGAGAGCACATGACCGGTGGTGAGGAGGTGATGTATTGCCTCTTCACCACCTGCTTTAACCCTTTGAACCTCACATTAAGGCACCGCAACCAAACCATGCGGTTAAGGAACACTTGCAGAGTAACCACATTCACTTGAAAACTTCTTCTGGATCGCGGCCGTGGCGTTTGTACACCTCTGGCTGCTGCCTCTGCAGCTTAAGGGGTTAGTGGTTTGGGGTGGCAAAAGCACAGCTCAACCACAGGGTTTAACAGCACCACAACCACTAGTGTGAACAAGCCCTTAGAACCAGCGGCTGGCGCTTTGCACGGATATTGATGCTCAAATCAAACTGTCACTGACAGCGGACATTCAATCTAACAATTAGGAACAAATTAGAGAGATTCCAGATCACGTGACCACTCAGGAAACCATGCCACGCGATGGCCGACAGTGCTTCCAATAAATGGCGTTGCAATTTATATTTTGCTAGATGATAGATACACACCTGTTGTTCAGCTCAATTTCCTGGGACTGCCACCTCACAAACTGGCCTGTAATGTCTGTGGGGGCCCTTAAAATATCCTTCACATTTAAAAAGAATTCCTAAAAAAAAAAAAAAACATGTTTAGTGAAATGATTGTACATTATGAAAGGCATTTAAAGCTGAACTACAGGCACAAAACCTCTAATATTAAAAAGAGAAGTATGTTTTTTTTTTTTTTTTTCTTCAAGATTCATATTTACCTAGGTGGATGCAGCATCTGTCCCCCGGCGCCTCTGCACTGAGAACCGAGCGATCGAAAATTGACAATGGCTCGGTTCTCACCGAGCAGAGAGCTACTGACTGTCACTCAACAGCTCTCCGCTCTGCCCCCTCCTCGCTCATTGAAGTGCTGAGCTGTGGAGGGGGCAGGGTGCGGCCGTCTCAGGCTCTCAGACGGGCATCAGTCCAGTCAACTGGCGGATTCAAACATTATTGTGGTGATGACACGGTGCCTGGACTGATTCCAGTGACGTCAGCAGAGAGCGGACTCCAGCTGAAAACGGGTCACAGGAGTGCAAAACGAATTGCATTCCCGTGATCCATAGGAGAAGCCCAGCCAAAAGAGCTCAGGCTGGACTTCTCCTTTAAGCACACTCCTCTATAACCACAAAAGATAGAAGTCTTCTGTAACGGTCACCACCGTTTACGATATTCCCATTCCATCAGCCACACGACAGCTTATCTGACACTCCACAATCCAACAGACACGATCCATACCAATTCCCCAGAAATAACGAGACAAGCTCCGTTCTCTGTGTCAAAATGTATGAATGCTCTTTAATGGTTAGCTCTCAGCTTTTTATATACAGTTACAAGGCATGTTTCAGTAAGCACAGGAACAATTCAACTCTCCACCCCCAACATCAGTGGGCTTCAATCACATCCTTTTAGATAATTACATAGAGGAGTTAATTATCCCCCAGACGTTACGTCTCCGACAATAAGTGATTCACCTGCATAATACACATTTCTATGTCAGACGTTTTGGCACCGATCTGACATAATTACTACAGTTGACAAGTACATTCCACACATAAAACAGTATTGGCATACATAATGAGAGATCCAGGAGCCAGGCTGTCTACCAAGCTCAAATCTACCTCACCCCAGTACAGCCTCAATTAGCATCTCAACAGCCTATGTTACACAGAGGAATGAGTCACTATTGACCGGTAGGGTCAGAATAAGCCAACAACTTGTAATTAGTTCTTTGCAGACATTAAGGAATATATTGTGGATTACTGTCCATGCTAAAACCATCCAACATATGTCCCTTATTTCCTGGCTCAATCTGTGCCCAAAAGTGACTCCTGTTACATCTTCTTTTAAGTACAGGCAGTCCCCGCGCTACAAACATTTGACTTACGCACAACGGTAAGACCCCTTTCACACTGGGCCCGTTTTTCAGGCGCTTTTGGGCTAAAAATAGCGCCTGAAAAACAGCTCCCCCTGCAGTCTCAGTGTGAAAGCCAGAGGGCTTTTACACTAAGGCGATGCGCTGGCAGGACGTTAAAAAAACTCCAACAAGTAGCATCTTTGGATCGGCTTTTCGTCTGCTAGCGGGGGTTAAAAGCGTCCACGCTAGCGACCGAATACCTCCGCAAAAACGGTGGTAAAGCGCTGCTAAAAATAGCGGCGCTTTACCGCCGACGCCCCCCCCTGCCCCAGTGTAAAAACAGCCTAAATGTACAGGAAATGGAGTAAGAAAATTGTATAATGAATGGCCAGGTTTGCACTAGAACAATGACACCGGTTTTATGCAAAGTACCCGCCACTAAGAAAAACCTCTGCACTCACCCCAGAGGCCAATAACTCTTCTAGGAAATTTCACTTACACTCATGAATTTTTCATACTGGACGGCAGACTCCATAGTGTTAGGTGAATAATCCAGTGTGTCCTTCCAGGAGTGCATGAGGAACGCCAGACGCAACTGTCGGGCTGTGGAGGGAAATGGTTTGCATCATTATTCTCTGCAGGAATGAGTAATGTTCTTCTCACATAGTCCAGTTCCTGTCAGCACAGTTGATAACAGATTTTAGAGGCTTAAATTTCACATCCCCCATGACATCCATAACATTTAAAGTGTAAGTAACCCCCCTATCGTTTCCAGCCAAGGAAGCTGCCATCTTTACCTCTGTTTAATCTACAACTTCCATAATGCTGCACATGTGATCAGTTATGACACCAGCCATTGGATGGTTTGACACCATTGGTTGAGAGCACCACCAATGGTGTTACATTTCCGGCACGTGCCGGAAATTAAACTGTTTTATGGATGGATTTATTTCTGCTTTAAGGCCCAACTCTAGCCAACTAATGCATTCTTCCATAATATTTGAAATGTAGCACTGCTTACATTTAGGCCCGGATTCACATACAATGGCGCATATTTATGCCGGCGTAGCGTATCTAATATACGCTACGCCGATGTAGCGCAGAGAGGCAAGCACAGTATTCACAAAGCACTTGCCTCCCAAACTGCGCTGGGTTCCCTCGGCGTAAGCTGTCGTAGGTGCATGTGGGCGTGAGCCATGCTAATGAGGCGTGACCCCATGCAAATGATGGGCCGAGTGCCATACAAGTACTTAAAACGAACGGTGGACGTATGCCTGTGCGCATGCTCAGAATCACGTCGGAACTACTCCCTAAGATACGACGGATTACTGCCTACGACGTGAATGGAACCTACGCCCAGCCCTATTCACGTACTACGTAAACGACGGCTGTGTTCCCTGGTCCATACCTTAGCGCGAGTTGCGCCTCATATATGGGGAATAACTTTACGCCGGCGTACGACTTACGCAAACCGCGTACGTGAATTGGCGTATCTCCCTCATTTGCATGAATAATGCAGCATTTATAAACACTGCACCTCTGATTAAACATGACTACAACGCTCAGAACTGCTGTATCTGTACCTGTATTTTTCTGTAGTGCATCTTTAATAGTGATGAAGTTCTTCAGAGATTTGGACATTTTGCAGCCAGCGATGGTCAGGTGACCCGTATGGAGGAAGTAACGTACCCAATGGTCATTGTCGAAATATGCCTGAGACACATAAAAGGTGGATTTAGACAAACAGAGAAGATGAAAAACAAATAGAGCTTGTTAATATTGTCTTTATCTTTTCATACCTCTGACTGAGCCAGCTCATTGTCATGATGGGGGAAGCGTAGATCGAACCCTCCTCCATGAATGTCCATGGATTCTCCCAAGATGGAGCCCGCCATTGCTGAACACTCAATGTGCCACCCAGGACGACCCTTACAAAACAAGAGGAGCACCGATGCAGATTTAAATCAAAAGACATTCAAAAATGTACATAATAATGTATTCTTTTTTTAAAATAAATATGTTATGTTAACATTATTACACATATTCAATTTCAAGCTATTTCTAAATTTCATTTTTAACTTGTAGCACTTTAAAAACTTTTGATGAAAAGGGCACTATGAATAAAATGTATTATTATTATCAAATTAAAGGAGGTAGATAAAGAGTACTAAGAGTTGTCCATTTAAAAAAAATTAATTTAAAATTGCTATTCAGAAAAAAAATGAAAAAGGCGAACACAGTACATCCTGACTTCTGGCTATGAAAGGTTTACGTGTATTTCAATTCTGAACAAGGTTGCACACAATAGGCACAGGTCTTTTTCAAAGGAATCCGCAATTCAACAATGTAAAAAAAAGAAAAACGCTGACGCAAGAACAGGCTGAGGCGGCAAATCACAGACTACAAAGACTACCCAACATTCACAGGGGAGATGTAAAGAGCACCGGTCACCAATAGGCCTTCATAATAATCTAAACCTCACAAATGTATGGTTAGAAAAGCAATGGGCGATAGAAATGAGAGGTCCGCGCTCGCTCATATGTATAGTGATCAAATAAAGTAAACCAGTAGCCAGGAAGCAATCAGATATACTGTATTGTGCATCTAAAATCATGCCCCAAAAGACAGTGGTCGTCTTATACGCCGGGTACCTGTCTGTCAAACGGCGGCCATCCATTATTCAAAAACCCAGCCTCCTCCTCAGACTGTTCTGTGATAGGCGGAACACTAATTTTCCCAGCAGAGCCTCTGTTCAGTGTTCCGCCTATCACGGATGCCTTCTCATCCTAGGCCTCGGACGAGAGGACATCCGTGATAGGCGGAACACTGAACAGAGGCTCTGCTGGGAAAATTAGTGTTCCGCCTATCATGGAACAGCCTGAGGAGGAGGCGCGGCTTTTGAATAATGGACGCCCGCAGCCTGAGAAACTCTGCAAACAGGAGAATGTAGGAAGATCGTCGAGGCAGGCATACTGGCACAGTGAGGCAGGCATAATGGCACAGTGAGGCAGGCATAATGGCACAGTGAGGGGTTGTCTTATACAGTGTGTATATCCCAAAACCAGCATTTTAGCTGGCAAATACGGTAAAACAATGGCCCAGATTCAAAGAGATTTGCTCTTTTTTTGTGGAGGCACAGGGCAACGATTTTGCCCTGCGCCCCCGCAAATTTGCGCCGCTGCCCTTGATTCACGGAGCAGTAGCTCCGTAAATTGCGAGGGAGCGCCGGCTAAATGCTTACTGTATCTGGGCCAATGATTCTAACTGACTTACCAGTTGCTGCTTTGTTTTCATTATTTTAACTGAAAACAAAGTGCAGCACCACCACAGGCAAGACAAAAGAAATCCCAATGTAATAGGAATTTGTGGTAAGGTAAAACAATATCACAAAATAAAGTGACGTGTAATCACAAAAACAATATATCCATCAAAAATGACATATATAGGATATTAATCTCATTAGGAAATTTAATAGTGCAAGTGCATGTCCCAGTGGAAGTCTGAGTAGACGAAACCGGTCGGGTACATATATTGGCCCTAGCCACTTCAACACTGCGCAAGTTTTTATTTTGTGGATGTTCTTTTCCATTGGAGTCATATCCTGTTTATGGAATTTTTATGGAATACATTTTTAAACTTTTTTACACTATGAGGAGGTGTTTCTCCATTTCCTTTTTTTCTCCTATGCCTTGAACTCATTAGGTTCAGTTAAGGTTGAATATTGCTTTGTCCTATCACGTCAAGCGATTCATCGCAAAAGATTTCCATCCTATCGCTAAGCAAGGAGATCGGTAGCAGATTTGTTCCAATCAGTTGTTTGATTGTCTATGCTCGTTAGATCCACCGCCGTACAGTGAGTTGGGTCCACCAGATCCGGTAAGAGAGTACCCTCTTTTTTCCTTTTGATCGGTTGGTGAATATACTCCTGGGTGTGAATGAGCTACATTAATGTTAAAGGAACTATTTCTTATTCTCCATGCAAAAATCTGATGTTTTTCATATCATCACTTTTCTGGACAGTTTTTTTTTCTTATGAACATTTGCACTATTAAATTTCCTAATGAGATTAATATGCTATATATGTAATTTTTGATGGATATGTTGTTTTTGTGATTACACATCACTTTATTTTGTGATGTTGTTTCACCTTACCACGAATTCCTATTACATCGGGATTTCTTTTGTCTTTCCTATGGTGGCGCTGCACTTTGTTTTCATATTTTGTCACATTATCCTTTGTTGTGTTGGCAGTCACTGTAGACACACACTTTGGGAGGAGCGCAGTATTTTATTATTTATTCATTATTTTATCATCAGTGAGCGCAGACGTCTCACTTATATTTTTTAACGGAGGGTTTAAACTGGTATGCCTGAAAAACTGACGGCGCAGGCATGAGCACAGGGTGTGTCAGTTGTGCCTGGGCACACCCTAATCTCCCTGTGCACATTAGCATTATCACTCTGTCCTGACCTATGTCCAAGGAATGAAGCACTGGGGACAGCTGCAATACTGTATGGTGCCAAACACGTAGAGCAGCAGCGGGGTGCCGGCACTGGAACTCTGAGCTTCAGCACTCGGGACAGAACGCAGTGATGTAGCACCCAACATGCAGAGTGGCAGGGGGCAACCTCATCGTTTTCAGTATTACAGTATTTACAGTATAGAAACTACCCATTAATCTTGCCAGAAATGCAGCTTTCGTATCACTTTCTGTAAACGGAGTGGAAAGCACAAAAGAATATCATCTTCCTTCCCAGCCTTAATCTGTAAACTACAAGTTTCCCTGCCCGCTGTATAACGGAGAGGAAGTCCAAATCATAAGAGCCGCTTCTTGCATGACAACCACCACTCCCTTCAGTAAAGTGAATGAGCGCTGTCACGGGTCAGGAACTGTATTACCGACAAGCTCACCAGATGAAAAAAAAAAAAAGGCTTAAAAAAAAAAAAAAAACAATGTAGTCACCACGAACAGTAAGCTACAATATATAAAACAGCTAGCTATGCCGAGAACTCAGCCTGCTCTCCTTCAATGATCAGACTTGGCCTGAAAGGCCCCACAACTGTAGAAAAATATGTGCAAGAAGAATGTTTCTCCTGTTTTGATACTGCTAATCTTATAGTTGAAGTAAACAGATTTTTTTCTTTAATGTTACCTTTCCCCATGGAGAATCCCATGATGGCTCCCCGGGTTTTGAGGCCTTCCATAGAGCAAAGTCATTGGGTGACTGCTTCTCACTTAACCGATCAGCAGAAATGCTGAGGTCACCTTAATATATGAGGAAGAACGCATTTGGTCATTATACCACAGAGATCAGATACAGTCCACAGACTTGTGTTTACTTATAGAAAAAAATTCTATTACCTTCTCCCTCCTGAAGAGCTTTTTGATCACCAACGGCCTCCGGCACCAACTTGGCATAATAATGTTTATCACTGGCGTGAAACTTGGCTGTGCTGAAGTAGACGGAGCCATTGGACACGTAGCTGCAAGAGAACAAGATTTTTTTAAACGAGAGAGAGAGAGAGAGAGAGAGAGAGAGAGAGAGAGAGAGAGAGAGAGAGAGAGAGAGAGAGAGAGAGAGAGAGAGAGAGAGAGAGAGAGGGGCCTGGTGGGAGGAAGAGAGAGAGAGAGAGAATTAGGAGGGAGAGAGAGCGTGCAAGTGAATTAGGGGGGGAGAGAGAGCGCGCAAGTGAATTAGGGGGGGGGAGCAAGCAAATGAATTGGGGAGAGAGAGAGAGAGAGAGAGAGAGAGAGAGAGAGAACGCACAATTAAGGGGGGGACAGAGAGAGAGAGAGAGAGAGAGAGAGAGAGAGAGAGAGAGAGAGAGAGAGAGAGAGAGAGAGAGAGAGAGAGAGAGAGAGAGAGAGAGAGAGAGAGAGAGAGAGAGAGAGAGACACACGCATAGAGAGAACGCGCAAGTGAGGGGGGAGAAAGAGAGAGACAGGCACAGAGAGAACACGCAAGTATGGAGGGGGAGGTGGGAGAGAGAGAGAGAGAGAGAGAGAGAGAGAGAGAGAGAGAGAGAGAGAGAGAGAGAGAGAGAGAGAGAGAGAGAGAGAGAGAGAGAGAGAGAGAGAGAGAGAGAGAGAGAGAGAGAGAGAGAGAGAGAGAGAGAGAGAGAGAGAAAGAAAGAAAGAAAAAGATGCAAGCAGAAAAGGAAGTGATAAACCAAGTGAAAAAGAAAAAGGAGAACAAAAAGGATACAAAGAAAAGAAAAAAGAAAGTTACACTACGGCACGAGCGGTAGGCAGACAGGAATAGGAAGGAAAGCTTACCCATAACTATTCTCCACAATCCTCTGCACAAATTCTACAATTTCTGGCACATATTCACTAACCCGTGTGAGAACATCTGCCGGTTGAACCTGACAAAAAAAAAGGAAAAAGTAATAGAATATTTTAAATAGCTTTACATTCAGTTTTCACGTAAATGTAAAACCCCTTTAAATACTATAATATTTCGTATTCCAGCACAAACATAACAAGGCTTAAAAATGCCCCCTCCAGTGGGAGATGCAGGGGAGAGTGGCTGATATCACCGCTCCCAGATTTCCCAGATGGGTGACACAGGGGATGAAATTAGGTAAGTACATACATCTTTTTTTAATGCAAGTTAGTGAGCATTCCCGTCCCTAAAGTGAACCTTTGCATTGGCCATGAAGGGCAGATCAATAGGTTTACTTTAGTTTTAGAGCATATTTCCCCAGCAGTGCATACACATCGTCCCTCATTCCTTCACATCAGTCACTGGAAGTAAAAGGACAGTCCTGTGTAAGATACAAACCATTGGAATCAGCTTACCCAGGACTATGGATGGCCAGCGCTGTCACAAGGAGGGAGTCACACGCTCTGCACCCAGAAGATCACAGAATTTCCTTTAGCTACCAGTGTTGAATGGGGAGCGAAGAAAAGGTACATACATGGGGAGGGGGAATACACGGGTCTCAAACTGGTGCCCCTCCAGCTGTTGTGAAACTACAATTCCCATCATGCCTCTGCCTGTGTGAGTCATGCTTGTAACCATCAGCCTTGCAATGCCTCAACAGCTAGAGGGCCGCCAGTTTGAGACCCCTGGATTAAAGCAAACCTGCTGCTTTACCCGCCAGATTTACTTGAAGAGCTCTGAGCATTCCCAGACATGAAGCCCAACATCCACCAGACTAATATTCCTCACTAGCCCTTTCCACAGAAGTGAAAGACAGACAGTGGCCAGACTGTGTTTGAATATCAATAGCAACCCAATGGTCCTGTTGACCAGTTCTATATCTGTAACTCCCATACAATATAATGATTTGACCTCTGAGGCACAAATCCTCACACATGTCTGGCTGCGGTTTGAGGTCCAGCGTTCGGTGCAGTTTTGTTCCACGGTTCAGGTGCAAATTTTTACTTGAATTCGCTCCTAAATCAGACCCAAAATCGCACAGGACCCTTTTTAAAAATGGACCGCGGCCGCCCCGGATATGTGTGAACCGGTTCCATTGTAAGCCGGTCCGATTTACAGGTTATGCAAATCGAATGCGGTTAAAAATGCATTTGATTTGCCTATATGTAAACTGATCCTTAATGACAATGGTACTCTGGAAACATTGCAACTGTGCCAATAGTCAGGAAAGTCCTTTCAGTTTACCATGAACTTAATTTATATCTGACTACTTACATTTTGTACTCTGCAACCTACCACTATAAGAACTACAGAGGGGGCGGGGCTCAGAGAACACACTAGTGTGCATTATCCTGGGCTCAGGTTCAGGGTCACTCAGCAAAAAGTCAATCGGCCAACAGCATATGACAGCCAGGCTGTACATTTGATCAGTAGGTAGACTGGGGGGTTGATTTACTAAAACTGGAGAGCGCAAAAGCTGGTGCAGCTCTGCATGGTAGCCAGTTTCTAACTTCAGCTTGTTCAATTGAAGTGATTGTATCGTTTTTTTTTTTTTTTAAACAAACATGTCATACTTACCTCCACTGTGCAGTTTGTTTTGCACAGAGTGGCCCCGATCCTCCTCTTCTGGGGTCCCACAGCGGCTCTCACAGCTCCTCCCCGCAAGAGCTAACCCCCTCTGGGAAGCGCTCTCCCGATGGGGTTACCTTGCGGGTGCACTCCTGTGTGATACACTCGGCGGCCATAGCCACCAAGTGTATGACTGGGCTCCGCCCCCGTCGAGTCATTGATTTGATTGACAGCAGCGGGAGCCAATGGCTGCGCTGCTATCAATCATCCAATAAAGAGCCGACTAGAGCTCTGTGAAAGCAATGCGGGATCGCACCCAAAGATTCGAGTCTCGGGTAAGTAAAACGGGGGCTAGGGGGTTAGGGGGGCTTTGACTGCAAGGTGTTTTTTCACCTTCATGCATCCTATGCAAAAACACGAAGCTTTACAACCCCTTTAAGCTTTGGCAATACAACCTGGACGCTGATTGGTTTCTATGCAGAGCTGCACCAGATTTTGCACTCTCCAATTTTAGTAAATTTACAATCTCAATTCCCTGCAGCAATCAAGGGAGAAAATACCAATACCAGCATTTCCAATATAGCACATGATATACATGTGTATATAATAATATGCCGGGAAATATCCTGACAAATAGAACTTTACTCACATTCAGCGCATCCATGTCCTGGTGGTAGTCTCCTTCCCAGAATTTGGGCAGCGCGGTGAAAATAGAGTTGTCCGTCACTTCTGCTCCTTTTTGGGCATCCAGCCAATCCGAGAGCAAATCTGCTGATTCCTTCAGTAAAATCTACATTACATAGAAAAGAAAATGCTACCTATTACAATAGAGTCCAATAGGAAAATATATACACATATCACTCACTGGAGACTAATAAGGGTTAATTTGTTGACTACCAAACAACCAAGATCTTTTTTTAACCACTTGCTTACTGGGCACATATACCCCCCTTCCTGCCCAGGCGAAATTTCAGCTTTCAGCACTGCGTCGCTTTAAATTAAAATTGCGCGGTCGTGCGATGTGCCTCCCAAACAAAATTGGCGTCCTTTTTTTCCCACAAATAGAGCTTTCTTTTGGTGGTATTTGATCACCTCTGCGGTTTTTATTTTTTGCGCTATAAACAAAAAGAGCGACAATTTTGAAAAAAAAAAACCACAATATGTTTTACTTTTTGCTATAATAAATATCCCATTTTTTTTTTAAAAAAACAATTTTTTTTCTCAGTTTAGGCCGATACGTATTCTACATATTTTTGGTAAAAAGAACATTACACAGAACTCCACACCAATCAAGCATCCAGCTCACATCCTGTTATGTTTACTACAGCGAGGTGGGGGATTATGAAGCAAATTAGTAACACAATTGGAAGCAAATCAGGTTGCCTATTACAGTAAATCCTTAGTTTGAGAGTAACTTGGTTTGACAGCGTTTTGTTTTAATACATTTTGCCTTGATATACAAGCGATGTCTTGATATAAGAGTAGCGTCATGTCACAACTGAGTATAAAAAAAGAAGAGAGGAGCCTCTAAGTGTAGCAATATGGTTACATTTAATGAAGGTACAACATTTAGCAACTTTTTGCTACACTTAGAGGCGCCTCTCTTCTCTTTTATACCCTGTAAAAAAATGCTTTGATATACAAGTGCTTTGGATTACAAGCATGTATCTGGAACGAATTATCCTCGCAATCCAAGGTTTTACTGCATTTAGCAAAGTCTATGCAGAAATACTTCTGTGTGTTTGCAACCTCAGTGCCTGCATTCCTGGGCAGGCAACCAAGTAAAATTAGCAAAGTTCTGAAACAAATCTATCATGTAGATTTTCATTCTAAGCAGACACACAATGAAGAAATGGTCAGCATCAGGCTGTATTCTGCTGCAGTGCTACTTAGAATGAGTAGGGGGCGGGAATCATTTAAATAAGGCGCGTTCCCGCGCCGATCGTAGAGCGCATGCTCCGTCGGGAAACTTTCCCGACGTGCATTGCGGCAAATGGCGTCGCAAGGACGTCATTTGCTTCAAAGTGAACGTGAATGGCGTCCAGCGCCATTCACTAACGCAAACTACGTAAATTTGAAATTTCGCGACGCGGGAACGACGGGTATACGTAACATTGGCTGCCCCTGCTAATAGCAGGGGCAGCCATACGCGAAAAACGCCGTACAGAAACGACGTAAACTGCGTACGCAGGGCTCGCGTAACGTTGTGAATCGGCGTTAGTATGCAATTTGCATACTATACGCTGAGCACAACGGGAACGCCACCTAGCGGCCATCGCAAGAATGCAGCCTAAGATATGCGGGCATAAGAGCCTTATGCTGGGCATATCTTAGGCTGCAGTCGGCGTAACGAGGTTCCTGAATCAGGAGCATTTGTTACGCCGGGGCAAGTAAGCAATTGCGCTGTGTAACCTATGGTTACGCAGGCGCAATTGCTTCTTGAATCCAGGCCACTATTGCCAATTGGATGCAGCGATTTCTCTGCATACAATTTGCATGTCAGGAGATTGTGGCCGGCTCTCTATGGAGTGTCTCTGGTGCATCTTCTGGTCCATTTCAGGTCCAAGTTCAGCCAAAAATTCAGACTGAAATCGGACCTGAAATGGTGAACAGAGATGCACCGGACCCCTGTTGTAAACTGCTCCGTGCCTCAGTGTGAACCCAGTCTAAAGCGTTCGTTACCCTAAAAAAAAAAAAAAAAACACAGACTCACCTGTGCAGAGCTCTGAATATCCTCAGGACGGGCCGATTTACTAATCGCTTCTTCCAGAGGATGGATGGCAGCCGTCACTGCATTCTGGATCTTCTCCAGCATCTGCTTCTTGTCTGGATCGGTCGTCTCACTCAGCTTTTGCACAAATGGCTGCATTGACACAATGATACAACAAAAAAAAAAAAAAAACATGATCTCTATGCCTCTTACCAATTAAAAGCATGTTTCTATAAAATCTGGAGACAATAACAGGATTTTTAAAATGGCTTACCTGTAAAAATCCTTTTCTTGGAGTACACCTCGGGACACAGAGCCCCGTGGTGTACAATAAAGAAAATATAGTGCTTGTCTGCTTGCCAACCGTATATCCCTTGAATAAACAGTGGAAAGGTGTCTCTACTATGCTGAATCACATACCTAGTACATGATCCAGCACAACAGCCTCCTTCCCAACCTACAAACAGCGTGTGGGCAGTTTTTTTTTTTTTTTTATTCAAGGCAACAGCTTTGTTTTGCTGGGAAAGAAATCAATGTATGCATGTGGAAGAGGGATAAAAAAAAAAAAAAAGGATGAGGATAGGAGTTCTGTAGTCCAGCAGGTGAGAACTCAGACAGGACTGACAACACAGCTTGGGATTTCAGCGCAGGAGAGGCAGCATGATCAGCCAACAGGGAGTCAGTCAGGAGCTTACTGGATATCTGGCAGCATCCCCAGGAATTTTTTCTGTACTTTGCAGCATTTTTACAGGGATATGGGGAAATCTACATGTGATGCAGAGATGTTCTGCACATTTTCCCCCAGATTGATACTTTAAACTACTAACCACACTAGAGGAAATATCAGCAGAGGTTCTGTGCCATTTGCCTTCAAGAGACATGTATGTAGGGTGAGAATTCTGCACATAACCCCAGAAACAGCAGCTGCAGAACACTTGGCACATACCACCAGGGCGGTCTTCACATCCTTCAGTAAGGCATCCGGTTGAGGCTGCTTCTCTTCGTACTGCTGGAGCAAATAGTTCTGTCTGGCTCGTTTAATTATCTGCATATTTAAAGAAAGGCAGAAAACAAATGTATTTCACAGAAGTTCAAAAGAAAACAAAAAATAGATCAAGTAATAATACATGTAAAATAGACTATGGCCCGGTATACTATGACACGCATTTCCCGTCACAACACTTTGTCTGGAGAAGTGACACAAAACGCGTCGGAAGGACTCCACTGCCGCCTCACTTTGTATATATAAAACGTGTGATATTCCAGCTACATGTAAGTGCAATAGCTGCAATAAATCTTTTTATTTATTTAAACAAGATTACGCTATGTGGCCACTTTTCTTTCCCATCTCTTTACAACATTGACATCACTTGAGAAACCAGTTCGGGGACCCAATCCTCCATCACAGGTCTTGCTATATTCTAATCATCGCTTATCAGAGGTTATGATGTCCATCTAAACCACAATCCTTCCAGCTACCGTTTGTGATTGTACTTCATACAAGCCTGTTCCGACTTTCGGGGACGTATGTCCCCTTAAAGCGGTGGTTCACCCTTATTAACATCTTTTTAGCATAAAATGAGGCATAGTAGCGCGAGCTACAGTATGCCTGTCTTTATTTTTTTATCCCCGTACTCACTGTGCACTCGTAGATAGAAGATTACGACTCCCCGCGGGGAATGGGCGTTCCTATGGAGAGGGAAGGTGATTGACGGCCGGCTCTGGAACGTCACGCTCCCCGAAGACAGCCGGAACAGGTCTCGGCTCTTCACGGCGCTATACGGCGCCTGCGCACATTTCGGCGCCTGCGCACATTTCGGCGCCTGCGCACATTTCGGCTATTTCCGGAGAAGCGTGACGTGCCAGAGCCGGCCGTCAATCACCTTCTCTCTCCATAGAAACGCCCATTCCCCGCTGGGAGTCGTAATCTTTTATCTACGATTGCACAGTGAGTACGGGGATAAAAAAATAAAGACCAGCATACTGTAGCCCCGCTTTAAGTCCATTTGCTCTGGTAAGCCTGCATTCTTTCTGGTGGCGGGTCATTACTATACACGGAAGAAGTCACGAATTGATGCTTTGACATTTCTTCACTCATTCACGTGGTGGAATTTCATCACTTATGGACTTTATTATATATTTCTTACTTTTGTCATCTAACACCCAATTGATGCACATTTGTTATTTATAAATGTCCTGTTGTCGTTTATTTGAATGACACATTTATTTGTAAAATGTATTTCAATATTTTTTGTTACGATTGACATTGTGTAAGCGCTACACATATACATTATAAATAAATAAAATAACATTTTAGAATTTATAAAACTGTTAATAATTATTTCTATAAAACGCTTAATTTTACAATTGTTCCCCCACCGTCAGGTCATATAAATCCCTTTAGACACAAGATAAATAAAGTACTCACCTTATCATCTATATCTGTGATATTCATGCAGTAAAAAACATCATATTTAAAATAGTCCTTTAAAACTCTTCGCAGGATATCAAAAGAAATATAGGACCTGAAAGAAAGCCCAAAACAAAAAGTGTATAAAAGATGATGCAGTGACTTCAGAGGTCATGTGACAGTCCAAAGAAGAATCTTCCAGCTATTTCCATTGCTAAGTGATGTGACCGATGTATCATAATGTTGTAGTATCAGCTGCATCCAGTGTGTGGCGCTGTGTTCTGCAGCACTATGGGTGACTTCCTGTTTGCTGTCAAACAAAATCAAGTCGGCATGAATACAGAATTCAGGAGAGCTCTGTATTATTATCAATGCGTATAAGGTTTCCTCTGATTGGCTGAGATGTAAGTATGGGATAATGAGGGGGCAAAGGAAAAAACAGGGAAGGCAAAATATAGAGAGGGATTAAACATTAACCCTTATGAGTTCATCACTCAATCCAAACCATCACTTGAAGCCATGATGTAGGCGGGGAATGTACCGTGCATCCCTGAAGATAAGACCGGGTCTTATATTAATTTTGGCTACAGAAAACACACTA
Organism: Rana temporaria; assembly: GCF_905171775.1. NCBI lineage: Eukaryota > Metazoa > Chordata > Amphibia > Anura > Ranidae > Rana > Rana temporaria. The sequence continues at coordinate 11,573,109 of NC_053499.1, forward strand.
GGGCTTATTTTCAGGGGATGTCTTATTTATTTATGTACAGAAAAGTTCCCGTGTCCCCTGTCTTCTCTCCCCTCTCCCCGTGTCAGCTCAGCCGCATTATGAAATTCTGTAATCCCAAAAATAAACCTTAAAGTCCTTGTAAAATTATGTAATCCATTCTGTAAAAAGATTATATAATGTGCAGTGTGTCCCTTGAGTAACTTTATTGTGGAAAATCCCTTATTTACAGCGCCACTGGGCGCTCACGTGACCCGACAGAGCTCCGAGCACTGCAGAGGGAGGGGCCAAAACCCCTGGTGACGTCAGCCTGCTCTGAACACTGCAGAGGAAGGGGCCGAGATCCCAGCAGACGTCAGCTCTCCCTGAGCACTGCAGAGGAAGGGGCAGAGATCACCACTGACGTCAGCAACACTGAGCACTGCAGAGGAAGGGGCCAAGATCACCGATGACATCAGCAACTCTGAGCACTGCAGAGGAAGGGGCCGAGATCCCAGCAGACGTCAGCTCTCCCTGAGCACTGCAGAGGAAGGGGCCGAGATCACCACTGATGTCAGCCCGCTCCGAGCACTGCAGAGGAAGAGGCCGAGATCAGCGCTGATGTCAGCCACTCAGAGCAAAGCAGAGGAAGTGGCAGAGATTCCCGCTGATGTCAGCCTGCTCTGAGCACTGCAGAGGGAGGGACCAAGATCCCTGTTGACGTTAGCCTGCTTAGAGCACTGCAGAGGAAGGGGCCCGAGATCCCAACTGACGTCAGTCCGCTACGAGCACTGCAGAGGAAGAGGCCAAGATCCTGCAGTGTTCAGAGCGGGCTGACGTCAGTGGGATCTTGGCCCCTTCCTCTGCAGTGCTCGGAGCGGGCTGAAGTTAGCGGGATCTTGGCCCCTTCCTCTGCAGTGCTCGGAGCGGGCTGAAGTTAGCGGGATCTTGGCCCCTTCCTCTGCAGTGCTCGGAGTGGGCTGAAGTTAGCGGGATCTTGGCCCCTTCCTCTGCAGTGCTCGGAGTGGGCTGAAGTTAGCGGGATCTTGGCCCCTTCCTCTGCAGTGCTCGGAGTGGGCTGAAGTTAGCAGGATCTTGGCCCCTTCCTCTGCAGTGCTCGGAGTGGGCTGAAGTTAGCAGGATCTTGGCCCCTTCCTCTGCAGTGCTCGGAGTGGGCTGAAGTTAGCAGGATCTTGGCCCCTTCCTCTGCAGTGCTCGGAGTGGGCTGAAGTTAGCAGGATCTTGGCCCCTTCCTCTGCAGTGCTCGGAGCGGGCTGAAGTTAGCGGGATCTTGGCCCCTTCCTCTGCAGTGCTCGGAGCGGGCTGAAGTTAGCGGGATCTTGGCCCCTTCCTCTGCAGTGCTCAGAGCATGCTGAAGTTAGCAGGGATCTTGGCCCCTTCCTCTGCAGTGCTCGGAGCGGGCTGAAGTTAGCAGGATCTTGGCCCCTTCCTCTGCAGTGCTCGGAGCGGGCTGAAGTTAGTGGGATCTTGGCCCCTTCCTCTGCAGTGCTCGGAGCGGGCTGAAGTTAGCGGGATCTTGGCCCCTTCCTCTGCAGTGCTCAGAGCATGCTGAAGTTAGCAGGGATCTTGGCCCCTTCCTCTGCAGTGCTCGGAGCGGGCTGAAGTTAGCGGGATCTTGGCCCCTTCCTCTGCAGTGCTCAGAGCGGACTGAAGTTAGCGGATCTTGGCCACTTCCTCTGCAGTGCTCGGAGCGGACTGAAGTTAGCAGGGATGTTGGCCCCTTCCTCTGCAGGGCTCGCCAAAGTCAGCTTGCTCCAAGCACTGCAGAGGAAGGGGCCCCGATCCGTACTGACGTCTGCCCGCTCCGAGCACTGCAGAGGGAGGGACTGCCAACATCGGCCAGGAAGAGAGAAGAGCTCCGGCGGGTCACGTGAGCGCCAAGAAGCACAGTACATAAGGTATTTTCCACAATAAAGTTACACAAGGAGACACACTGCACAGTATATAATATTTTTACATAACGGATTACATGATTTTACAAGGACCTTTACTAGGCCTTATTCTCAGGGTAGGGCTTATATTGCAGCCATCCCAGAAAATCACGCTAGGTCTTATTTTCGTGGGAAACCGGTAACAGCCCCTGAAACATGTCGGCTTGTTCTCACTGAGCTTCTGTATGAAATCCGTACTCTTGGCTTCCTAAACCTTTGGTGTTGCAGTCACTTCTAAGGGAATGAGGCACAGAATGTCTTCTAACAGCGTGTGTAAGCGCATGTTTTTTAGGTTTGCAGGTGAGGATAACTGCAGACAGACCACAAACTACATGCAATTTTAGCAATCCTGTAAGATTCTAAAAACCATGCAAGTGGCTCGGATCCATACCTTGCATGTCCCATGTGTGAGGCGTCATATACAGTGGGTCCGCAGCAATACCATGTGACCTTTTTGCCATTTTGTGGAACAAACACTTCCTATGGGAGAAATAAAAGCAAATGTTCACTTTAGCTCTTCCCTTAAGATATCGAACAGAAATGAAAAAAACAGGAGTTGGAGCAAAGAGCAAGTTTGATTTGGAGCAATATAATGGGGTTGGTTTACTAAAACTGGAGAATGCAAAATATGGTGCAGCTCTGCATGGTAACCACTTCAGCCCCGGAAAGTTTTACCCCCCCCCCCTTTCATGACCATCCCATTTTTAGTAAGGGTATTTGGGTTACTTTAACTGACAATTGCGCGGTCGTGCGACGATGTACCTAAATAAATGTATGTCTTCCCCCCCCCCACACACAAATAGAGTTTTCTCTTGGTGATATTTGATCACCTCTGCGGTTAGTTTTGGCACTATAAACAAAAAAAGAGCGACAATTTTGCTATAGTACATATCCAATACATTTTTTGATTTTTAAACTCAAAGGCCCAGATTCACAAAGCACTTACGCCGACGTATAACAGGTAACGCCAACGTAAGTGCAAATGTGCGCCGTCGTATCTGTGCGCAAGACCCACAAACAGATATGCGTCTAAAACCAGGCTACACCCCGTGTGGCGCACATTTAGGCTGGGTGCATGGTGCCGCTCCCATTGATTAGCCATTCAAACATGCAAATGAGGGAAATATGGCGATTTGCGAACCTGCGTGCGCCCGACGCAGGCTACGAGAGGTGCGCGTAAGTTGTACGTCCGGCGTAAAGTTATGCCCCATAAAGGAGGTGCAACCCAGCAGCAGACATGCAAAGGTCTGCACCAGGGAACACAAGCCGGCGTATTTTACGTTGGACGTGTGTCTGGCTGGGCGTAGGTTACGTTCACGACGTACACAGTGATCCGGCGTAGTTTAGGCAGTTTTTCCGACGTGGTTGTGAGCAGGCGCAGGGTGATGCGTCCACGTCACGGCGCATGCGCAGTTCGTGATACGTATCTGTCTGGCGCTCGGCCCATCATTTGCATGGGGTCACGCCCACTTCCACCTACGCCGGCGTACGCCTTTGAATCCCACGCCACGCTGGCGCAGCGTTGGGAGCACTGGCTTTCTGAATTCAATGCTTGCTTCTCTGCGCTACGGCGGCGTGGCTTACGCCGTTTGCGATACGGCGGCGTAATGTGCGCCCACACTCTGAATCTGGGCCAAAATTTCTTCATGAATTTAGGCCAATATGTATTCTGCTACATATTTTTGGTAAAAAAATATATATATATATATATATATATATATCACAATAAAGTATATATTGATTGGCTTGCACAAAAGTTATCGCGTCTACAAAAGGAATTTATTTTCCTAGTATCGGCAGTGATCAGCGATTTTTAGGGTGACTGCTACATTGCGGCGGACAAATCGGACACCTAAATTACACTTTTTTGGGGGGACCAGTGATACAAATACAGGTCGAATCAGTGCTATAAAAAATATGCACTGTTACTGTACTAATGACCCTGGCAGGGAAGGGGTTAACACCAGGGGTGATCAAAGGGTTAAAGTGTGTCCCTAGGGGTGATGGCTATCTGTGTGGGGGTTGTTCTGACTGGGAAAACACAGAGATCTCCATGTTCTCCCCTGTCAGAAGAGCGACCTGCCTTGTTTACATAGCCAGATGGCCCTTCTGCCTCTCTGGGGAACGATCGCGGGTGGCCGGCGAATATCACGTCTGCCGGACCCGCCGATTGGCTCCCCCTCTGTCCAATCAGGGTAAACTCCTAAAGATAGTTTGATTGTGAATGTAAAGAGTCAGACCACGCAAATCTTTGACTTGTAAAAAATGTTACGCTTTAAGAACACACACAAACATTTTGCACCTTATTCCGAGTTAGACTGTTGTAGAGGCGGAGTTTGGGTTGCTCTGATGCGTCTGGGGGCGACCACAGAGGTTGTGTACGTCTCCCTTTGCCTGCAAAAGAAAAATATCTGCGTTAAATAATGGCCGCAGTGACTTCATTTCAAAGTAAAATCTTCATTTGATGTACTAGACACATAGCCTATAAATGAGAAATACGAGACCCAGGGCTTTTTTGGGCTATAACCCCCGTCAGTCCCCCCTCCTTATTACAGCAAAAAGTAAAAAACATTGCTTTTTTTCAAAATTGTCACTCTATTTTTGTTAATTGCGCAAAAAATAAAAACCGCAGAGGTGATCAAATACCACCAAAAGAAAGCTCTATTTGTGGGGAAAAAAGGACGCCAATTTTGTTTGGGAGCCACGTCGCACGACCGCGCAATTGTCAGTTAAAGCGACGCAGTGCCGAATCACAAAAACTGGCCAGGTCCTTTAGCTGCCTAAAGGTCCGGGTCTTAAGTGGTTAAAGGTCCACCGTATTAAAATACATCTCTGAGGCTGTCAATTACAGGTTGTGTGCTGGAGCTCCCTCCTGTCACCTTTTTTTTTTTTTTTTGGTGTCAAGGAAACTCTTCAGAAGTGATCCATGCAGAGGAACAAAGCAGCAGGCAGGAATGACACTTTGGATTGAGACTAATATAAACTATAGAGGGATATTCTTTATTCATATTTCATGTCTGAGGTTTACAACCACTTTAAATTATACAACTTAAAAAAAGAAATGCTGAATTATTCTCCATATGATGATATCCCTTCCTGATTTGAGGGCATACCTATTGTGGAGCTCAATTGTTACCGCCCCCCTTTGCTGTGAGCGCCCCTGTTGGTCAGGCCTGTGTATGTGTTACAGATATTTTTGCAGGCGTGCCAACAACACGGGTTACTCACACAGGCGTGCCAACAACACGGGTTACCCACACAGGCATGCCAACAACACGGGTTACCCACACAGGCATGCCAACAACACGGGTAACTCACACAGGCGTGCCAACAACACGGGTTACCCACACAGGCATGCCAACAACACGGGTTACCCACACAGGCATGCCAACAACACGGGTAACTCACACAGGCATGCCAACACACGGGTTACTCACACAGGCGAGCCAACAACACGTGTTACTCACACAGGCGTGCCAACAACACGGGTTACTCACACAGGCGTGCCAACACACGGGTTACTCACACAGGCATGCCAACAACACGGGTAACTCACACAGGCATGCAAGAACACGGGTTACTCACACAGGCGTGCCAACAACACGTGTTACTCACACAGGCGTGCCAACAACACGTGTTACTCACACAGGCGTGCCAACAACACGTGTTACTCACACAGGCGTGCCAACAACACAGGTTACTCACACAGGCGTGCCAACACACGGGTTACTCACACAGGCATGCCAGCACACAGGTTACTCACACAGGCATGCCAGCACACGGGTTACTCACACAGGCATGCCAGCACACGGGTTACCCACACAGGCATACCAGCACACGGGTTACCCACACAGGCATGCCAGCACACGGGTTACCCACACAGGCATGCCAACACACGGGTTACTCACACAGGCATGCCAACACACGGGTTACTCACACAGGCATGCCAACAACACGGGTTACTCACACAGGCGTGCCAACACACGGGTTACTCACACAGGCGTGCCAACAACACGGGTTACGCACACAGGCGTGCCAACAACACGGGTTACGCACACAGGCGTGCCAACAACACGGGTTACGCACACAGGCGTGCCAACAACACGGGTTACGCACACAGGCGTGCCAACAACACGGGTTACGCACACAGGCGTGCCAACAACACAGGTTACTCACACAGGCTTGCCAACAACACGGGTTACTCACACAGGCGTGCCAATACACGGGTTACTCACACAGGCGTGCCAACACACGGGTTACTCACACAGGCGTGCCAACACACGGGTTACTCACACAGGCATGCCAGCACACGGGTTACTCACACAGGCGTGCCAACACACGGGTTACTCACACAGGCATGCCAGCACACGGGTTACTCACACAGGCATGCCAGCACACGGGTTACTCACACAGGCATGCCAGCACACGGGTTACTCACACAGGCGTGCCAACACACGGGTTACTCACACAGGCATGCCAGCACACAGATTGCTCACACAGGCATGCCAACACACGGGTTACTCACACAGGCATGCCAACACACGGGTTACTCACATGAGTGTGCGTTATTTGAAGTGCTCTGTGCTGTGGCATCAGGCGAGATCGCCGCTATGTGCCTGTACCATCGAACTACGTGGAAGTAATGGTCCGGAGGGGGTTCTGCCAGCTGCCTGAACACCTCTACGTCGGCCTGAGAGAAAGTGTAGCCCTGGATGTAACTACGGAAGCTGAGGTAGTCGTGCAACGCGGACAGCCGGGCCTTCTGGTCTCTAATGTTCAGAATGGACTGGTAGCTCAGAGCTGTAAGAGAGTTACACGGCATTCAGTACACAGGCAAGAACCGCAACAGCAGGCACCGTTCCAAGTAATGTCAGCCGTCCAATCATGCCACCATGAGTTAGGGTTGCCACCTGTACAGGATTCCCCCTGGCAGTCCGGGTTATGAATCCGGGTGTCCGGGTTTCAGTCTGCCTGATCAGTTTAGATTTACCCATGATTTATACACAAGAATTATGGCTCTCACTCCGACGTTCGCGGTGATACCTCACATGTGTGGTACAATCACTGTTCACATACGTGTGCAGGACCTGTGTGTTCGCGGTGATACCTCGCATGTGTGGTACAATCACCGTTCACATACGTGTGCAGGACCTGTGTGTTCGCGGTGATACCTCACATGTGTGGTACAATCTCCGTTCACATACGTGTGCACGACCTGTGTGTTCGCGGTGATACCTCACATGTGTGGTACAATCTCCGTTCACATACGTGTGCAGGACCTGTGTGTTCGCGGTGATACCTCGCATGTGTGGTACAATCACCGTTCACATACGTGTGCAGGACCTGTGTGTTCGCGGTGATACCTCACATGTGTGGTACAATCTCCGTTCACATACGTGTGCACGACCTGTGTGTTCGCGGTGATACCTCACATGTGTGGTACAATCTCCGTTCACATACGTGTGCAGGACCTGTGTGTTCGCGGTGATACCTCACATGTGTGGTACAATCTCCGTTCACATACGTGTGCAGGACCTGTGTGTTCGCGGTGATACCTCGCATGTGTGGTACAATCACCGTTCACATACGTGTGCAGGACCTGTGTGTTCGCGGTGATACCTCGCATGTGTGGTACAATCACCGTTCACATACGTGTGCAGGACCTGTGTGTTCGCGGTGATACCCCCACATGTGTGGTACAATCACCGTTCACATACGTGTGCAGGACCTGTGTGTTCGCGGTGATACCCCCACATGTGTGGTACAATCACCGTTCACATACGTGTGCAGGACCTGTGTGTTCGCGGTGATACCCCCACATGTGTGGTACAATCACCGTTCACATACGTGTGCAGGACCTGTGTGTTCGCGGTGATACCTCGCATGTGTGGTACAATCACCGTTCACATACGTGTGCAGGACCTGTGTGTTCGCGGTGATACCTCGCATGTGTGGTACAATCACCGTTCACATACGTGTGCAGGACCTGTTTGCATGTATGTGCGGTAGATGGGGGTGCTTTTGAATTTTTGTAATTACTTTTATTTTATTTATTTTTGTTTACACTTTTTTTTTACTTTATTTCTATCACAGGGGGGTGAATAAACCCCCTTGTGATAGCTTTGAGGAGGTGACATGTACACTTTATGGAGACATCAGGGGTCAATTAAACCCACCTCATGGGGGTGAAGTATCACAAAAAGGGGCGATAACGGGGGGGGGGGGGGGGCCATAGCAAGCCGCTTCCTATAGGGGCACTCATCATTACAAAACCATTACACAGAGCGGCAAGTATGACATGTTTGTTATTTTAAAATTTTCACCTTTACAAGCACTTTAAATCACTTGCCGATGTGCTATAGCCAAGTGACGGCTACAGTGCGGTTGTCCAGTTCTGGGAGGGCGTCTATTGATGTCCTTCCAGAACCACGCCCCCTGCACTGCCCATTGCGGTGTGCATCCGGTGCACACTGTAATCAAGGTAAATGGCCAATCACAGCGGCCCTTTACCATGTGATCAGCTGTGTGCAATTAGGGACGTCAGGGACGCCTCAACAGGGCCCGCGTCACGAACGCCCCTACGGCGCCCACCTCGGGGACGCCTCTACGGGGGCCCACCACGGGGACGCCTCTACGGGGCCCCACCACGGGGACGCCTCTACGCGGGCCCCACCACGGGGACGCCTCTACGCGGGCCCCACCACGGGGACGCCTCTACGCGGGCCCCACCACGGGGACGCCTCTACGCGGGCCCCACCACGGGGACGCCTCTACGCGGGCCCCACCACGGGGACGCCTCTACGCGGGCCCCACCACGGGGACGCCTCTACGCGGGCCCCACCACGGGGACGCCTCTACGCGGGCCCCACCACGGGGACGCCTCTACGCGGGCCCCACCTCGGGGACGCCTCTACGCGGGCCCCACCTCGGGGGCACGCCTCTACGCGGGCCCACCTCAACGCCGCCCACGTCGGGGACGCCTCAACATCAGGGCAGCCTCAACAGTGCACATCAGCGAAGGAGAACAATTACATAATAAGATTTTTTTATGGGTACAGTCAGTGTTGCATGACCGTGTAATTGTCATTCAAAGTGTGAAAGCGCTGAAAATTGGCCTTGGCAGGAAGGGGGTAAAGTGTCCGGTATTGAAGCGGTTACATATAGTGTAAGAATTACTATACATCTGTTCTGTTGCTCAGAGCCTGCAATCAGCTATACAGCAGATCAATCACCAGCCGCCCACAGTACAGCTTTCCCTAACAAGCCTCTCGTATGCTCAACCAACCCGAGGGCCAGAAACTCTGCAGACAAATCCCCACACCTTCCATACCGCGGATCTGATCAGGGAAGAGCGCGGCGAGGGAAGAGCACGGCGAGGGAAGAGCGCCATGTGTCATCATTGATTTCCTGCCTCTCCTGTGATATGCGTGGTTGTGATTTCCTCTCCTCTATCATACGGATCCCACCAAATCAATGAGAGACGACACTTTTCAAATTTTTCCACTGATATTTTCCTGCCTGTTCTGTGACTACAATCTCACTGGTAACCCCCCCCCCCCCCATCCTGAGGAGCCCCCTCTATCTACTTCAGGCCCGGGCCAATTCTGACACTTCGTTTCCCCATGTAAAGATCATATTTTTTTGCTATTTTTTGCTAGAAAATTACATAGAACCCCCACACACTATATATGTTTTTTTAGCAGAGACCCTAGAGAATACAATGGCGGTCATTGCAACTTTTTATCTCGCACAGTATTTGCGCAGCAATTTTTCAAACGCGTTTTAAAAAAAAATAAAACTGTTTCATGCTAAAAAAAAACAGTGAAGTTAGCCCAATTTTTTTGCATAATGTTAAAAAAAAAATAATAATTTGATCACTTTTATTCCTATCACAAACATTAAACATTCCTTGTAATAGGAATATGGCATGACAGGACCTCTTTACAGTGTGATATGGGGTCAATAAGACCCCACATCACACCTCTAGGCTGGGAAGGATAGAAAAAAAAAAGTCGAAGCCGCTCCATTTTTTTGAATGCAGAGGCCATGCGTGACGTCATAACATCGCGCCCGGCCTCCGACGATCATAGAGACTTCGGCGACCATCTGGTCCGCCGAAGATCTCTATGATCTGCATCCTGGGGCCAGCGGTTCCTGTCCCCGACTCACCGATCGCACAGGTGAGTCGGTAGAAGCACCGGAGGGCGGTGGGAGGGGGGGGGGACGTCCCCTTTCTCCGCCCGTAGGAACGATCAAACGGCAGAACAGCCGCTATGATCATTCCTATGGTGTAGGGAATCGCTGGCTGAAAATGCCGATATCTGAATGATGTCTGTAGCGTCAGGCATCATTCAGATATAGCCCCTCAATGTACCACAAAGCCCAGGACGTCATATGACGTCCTCTGAGCGCCAAATGGCTATTCTTGTAAGACCCTCTAGTACAGTGATGGGGAACCTCGGCACCCCGGATGTTTTGGAACTACATTTCCCATGATGCTCATGCACTCTGCAGTGTAGTGAAGCATCATGGGAAATGTAGTTCCAAAACATCTGGGTTTGCCAAGGTTCACCATCACTGCCCTAGTAAACACAACATCTCCCCGTTCTTCCTAGTGACATGTCACTGATCGTCTGTTCCCTCAGGAACAGCGATCAGTGATGTGTCACGGCAAGCCACGTCCTCGAACAGTTAGAACACATCCCTTGGTCACACTTAACCCCTTCAGCGCCCCCTACAGGTTAACCCCTTCACGGCCCTGTCATTTTTACATTAATCAGTGCATTTTTAATAGCACTGATCGCTGTATAAATGACAATGGTCCCAAAATAGTGTCAAAAGTGTCCGCCATAATGTCACAGTCACGATAAAAATCGCTGATCGCCGCCATTACTACAAAAGAAAAAAAATATTAATAAAAATGCCATAAAACTATCCTCTATTTTGTAGACGCTATAACATTTGCGCAAACCAACCAATAAACGCTTAATTGTGTTTTTTTTTTACCAAAAATAGGTAGAAGAATACATATCGGCCTAAACTGAGGAAAAAAAATGTTTTTTTTTTTATGTATTTTTTGGGGGATATTTATTATAGCAAAAAGTAAAAAATATAGATTTTTTTTCAAAATTGTCACTCTATTTTTGTTTATAGCGCAAAAATTAAAAACCGCAGAGGTGATCAAATACCACCAAAAGAAAGCTCTATTTGTGGGGAAAAAAGGACGCCAATTTTGTTTGGGTGCCACGTCGCACGACCGCGCAATTGTCAGTTAAAGCAACGCAGTGCCGAATCGCAAAAAGGGGCTCGGTCTTTGGCCAGCCAAATGGTCAGGGGCTGAAGTGGTTAATTGAAAAAATAAAATTAAAGAGCTTCTCTTAGGCTGGATTCACACCTATGGCAGTTTTAGTGCTTTTTGCAGATTTGCACTGCAGTCCATTTACCATGGTTTCCTATGGAACACGTTCTGTAGTACAAATCTCCAAAATGCACTAAAAATGCCATAGGTGTGGATCCAGCCTTAAAACCTGAATACTTTTGCCATGGTTGCAAAGAAAGCAGATATTAATAGAAAGGAACATTTTATTAGCATTTTTTTTTTTTTTTTTTACAAAACAGGTGGGTGTGTCCAACATAAAACCGGGATTTCCTGTGCAAACAAGCTCCGCCCCCTCAGTATACAGCGAGGAGTGAGAATAGGACACTTCTGTGTTCTTCACACTCCGGCTATGGAAACCAGAAATCAAAAGTGAAAGAAAATCTCCGATTCCGATCTGATGCAACACTCGCCGGGTGTGACCACATTCACCATACAGGAGATTGGGGGAAGGGAATCTTCACCACCATGATTCTCTAATACAGCAAATACTCCCTCTTCCCAACACAGCAAATACTACACTGACCCCCCCTTACAAACACACACTACACTGCCCCCCCCCCCCCCACACACACACACACTACACTGATCCCCCCTCCAAACACACACTACACAGCATGCTTAGAAATCAGTTTGTTAGGCTCATTTACACTATGAAAAGTGATCCGTCGTCAGATTGCTTTTCAGAGGCAGTCAAGACGTGATATGCTGCCTCCTTAGCACCTGCTTTAGCCCCAATGCACTGCAAAGAATTATTGCCTCTATTGCACGGGCAATAAACTATTGCAGGGGCAATAAAAGTGATATGCAAGGAAAAAAAAAAAAAAAGGAAAAGACAAACATGTCATACTTACCTGCTCTGTAAAGGTTTTGCACAGAGCAAACCCCGATCCTCCTCTTCTCAGGTCCTCCACCGGCGCTCTTGGCCCCTCCCTCCTGTAGAGTGGCCCCGAGAGCTAGCAGCTTGTAACCGGGGGACCCGAGCAGGCACGCTCCTGAGCCGCTGCTCTGCGTGTTCATGCAGACACAGAGCCTCGGCCTCATCCCTTTCCTCTCCTCATTGGCTCACTGGCTGTGATCGACAACCGCGACTCTTATGCACATCCCTGGATCGAGAGTAAGTATTTGGGGTGGGGGAGCTGCACACTGCAGTCTGCTCACATAATTTGTCATTCCGAAGCTTCCTTCTGACCACTGTGCATATTATTATATATATACTCTAATTCTGTACTTGCCAAATATGCTGCAATATAGCTCCCTCCACTGAGTCTGGCTGCAGCCATTTTAACTGTGGGCAGCTGAAGCTGCTGCCTGTTCACTTCCTGGATTTACACACCTCCAACTCTGCAGCTCTCATTGGCCCTCTTATGCCTCATCCCCCCTCCCTTCCTGGCAAATGCCAATCAAAGTGCCCGTCACTAAATAAAATAGTAAGCTTACATATGTGCCATGGTATGTGCTCCTCCTGTTCACAAAATGTGTTTGCTTTGCTTCACAAATTATCCCCCGTGTGGAATTCTTGGGGCTTCCAAGCCTCCATAGAAGTCTGTGACAATGCTCACTAACAGCACCTGAAGCTTTTGAGAGGCTTTTATTCAGTGTTAGCTTTGCTTGGTTTGGAGGGATTGCAGGTATGAGATATCCCAGGATGCACTGGGAAACCAACAAGTGAGCCAGAGTGATGTGGTCAGCAGTCACTTCCTGTTCATGTGTATATATTCTCTGAGTGTCCGGTGCCGACGTCACATCTGGTGTGCAGCAGGAGGGTGAGCGGGTCCGGATCGGAACAGAGCAAATGGCACAGGTGGTGTGTAATAGGGGAACACCATAGCTGGGTGAGCGGGGGACTGAGCAGCAGAGCAGGAGAAACTAGCAATGTCACACAGCATAGGAGAAATATAGCAGGAGGTGAGTGGAGACCAGAGAGAGAGGAAGTTCAGCAAACCAGAGGATCAGCGGAGCTGGGGGTTACTACTGATCGGGGAGGATCAGCAGAGCTGGGGGTTACTACTGATCGGGGAGGATCAGCAGAGCTGGGGGTTACTACTGATCGGGGAGGATCAGCAGAGCTGGGGGTTACTACTGATCGGGGAGGATCAGCAGAGCTGGGGGTTACTACTGATCGGGGAGGATCAGCAGAGCTGGGGGTTACTACTTATCCAGGTGGGGGAAGACATGGAAATCGGCAGATCTGGGGGGTAACTACCGATCGGGGGGGGGGGGGGATAGGCAGAGCTGAGGGTTACTACTGATCGGGGAGGATCAGCAGAGCTGGGGGTTACTACTTATCCAGGTGGGGGAGGACATGGAAATCGGGGGAGGGGACTGGAAGAGCTGGGGGTTACTACCGATCAGGGGGGGGGGATAGGCAGAGCTGGGGGTTACTACTGATCGGGGGGGATAGGCAGAGCTGGGGGTTACTACCGATCAGGGGGGGGGGGGGATAGGCAGAGCTGGGGGTTACTACTGATCGGGGAGGGGATAGGCAGAGCAGGGGGTTACTACCGATCAGGGGATACAGACTGCTGTCACACTGGAGGGGGGGGAAGTAGCTGTCACACTGGAGGGGAGGGGAGTAGCTGTCACACTGGAGGGGAGGGGAGTAGCTGTCACACTGGAGGGGAGGGGAAGTAGCTGTCACACTGGAGGGGGGGGGAAGTAGCTGTCACACTGGAGGGGGGGGGAAGTAGCTGTCACACTGGAGGGGGGGGGGGAGTAGCTGTCACACTGGGGGGGGGAAGTAGCTGTCACACTGGGGGGGGGGAAGTAGCTGTCACACTGGAGGGGGGGGGGAAGTAGCTGTCACACTGGGGGGGGGAAGTAGCTGTCACACTGGAGGGGGGGGGGGAGTAGCTGTCACACTGGAGGGGGGGGGGGAAGTAGCTGTCACACTGGGGGGGGGGGGAAGTAGCTGTCACACTGGAGGGGGGGGGGGAAGTAGCTGTCACACTGGAGGGGGGGGGGAAGTAGCTGTCACACTGGAGGGGGGGGGAAGTAGCTGTCACACTGGAGGGGGGGGAGTAGCTGTCACACTGGAGGGGGAGGGAGTAGCTGTCATACAGGAGGGGGGAGCGAGGGTAGCTGTCACATAGGAGGGGGAGGGTAGCTGTCACAGGGGAGGGGGGGTAGCTGTCACACACAGTAGGCTCTATAACTGGCAGTGTTCCCGGTGTCTCTCTGGTTCTGTGCCCCCGGTATATCTCGGAGGACCCGGTACTCACCCGCCTCCTCTCCAGCTGCTGCCATCTCTGTCCCTCTTCTATCGCTCGGATTCTGATGCAACCATCAACAAAACGTGTCCGGAAGTTCCGCCCGGGCTCACTTCCGGTGATCTCTGTTACCTGGCAACCGGGCCGCTGCGGCCTAGTACTCGGCTACTGGAGCCTGAGGAGCTCCGGGAGAGCCCGGGGTTGTCCCTCAGGTCCGCGTCATGTCACTCCCGCTGTGTGTGGAGACATCGGTTATATGTCCGATCCGTCTATACAGAATCCACACTATGAGCAGTCCGTGCAACACTGAGGACTGAGCCACAGGAGCTGACACTCATTATCCCCTCATTATAAATATCCCCCCCCTCCCTCTCTCATTTCTTCTTTCTTCTACCTCTTCCCCCCACCCCAAGTGTTTGTTTGTTTTTTTCCTTCCACCCCCCTTTCTTATCTATTCTTATCTATCTCTTCCTCCCCCCTTCTTTCTCCATCATTCTCTCCCCTTCTTCTTCCTCTTTCCTCTTTTTAACCGCTCTTATCTTTTCCCCCCTCCCCATTCTCTCTCCTTTTTCTTTCTCCCTCTTCTTTCCATCCCTTTTTCTCTTCACTCTCTCCCCCCATTTCTCCTATTTCTCTACTTCCTCCATCCTCTCTTTTCTTTCTAACCCCCCCCCCCCCCTTTCCTCCTCTTTTCTCCATCTTTTTTCTCTTTCTTTCTCTCTCTGCACTTCTGCCTCTTTCTCTCTCCCTCCTTCTCGTTTCTCTTTCTTTTATCCACTCTGGCCCAGATTCAGGTAGAGCCGCGCAATATTTGCGTGGGCAAAGGGCAACGATTTTTGCTCTGCGCCCACGTAAATATTTCGATTTGCCCGCGATTCACGGAGCAGTAGCTCCGTAAATTGCGTGGGCGCTATGCTAATTTGCCCGGCGTAAGGGCGCCTAATGTAAATGATCCCGCCAGGGGCGGGAATCATTTAAATTAGGCGCGCTCCCGCGCCGAGCGAACAGCGCATGCTCCGTCGGGAAACTTTCCCGACGTGCATTGCGGCAAATGACGTCGCAAGGACGTCATTTGCTTCTAAGTGAACGTGAATGGCGTCCAGCGCCATTCACGAATCACTTACGTAAACGACGTGAAATTCAAATTTCACGAGCGGGAAGGGTGGCTATACTTTAGCATTGGCTGCGCCTACTATGAGTAGGAGCAGCCTTATGCTAAAGTCGCCGTACGGAAACTCCGTACCTTGCGTGCGCAGGGCCCGCGCAACTTTTGTGAATCGGTGTTAGTATGCAATTTGCATACTATACGCCGATCACAATGGCCGCGCCCCCTAGCGGCCAACGCAAGAATGCAGCCAAAGATATGAAGGCATAAGGAGGCTTATGCCTGTCATATCTTAGGCTGCAGTCGGTGTAACGAGGTTCCTGAATCAGGAGCACTCGTTACACCGGAGCAAGTAAGCACTTGCGCCGCGCAACCTATGGTTGCGCGGGCGCAAGTGCTTCTTGAATCTGGGCCTCTGTCTTTTTTCTCTTCCTCCTATCTTTTTTTTCTTTTCTTCCCTTGTTCTCTCCCCCCCACCCTTTCTTTTTCTGTCCCTCATTTCTTCCTCCTCCTCTCTCTCCCTCCCTTCCTACTTCTTTCTCTCTCCCTCCTTCCTCCACCCTCTCTTTTCCTTCTCCCCCCTTCCTTCTCCTCTTTGCTCCTTCATTCTTTCTTTTTACATTCTCTCTCTCTCTCTCTCTCTCTCTCTCTCTCTCCATCTTTCTCTCTCTTTCTCTCTCTCTCTCTCTCTCTCTCTCTCTCTCTCTCTCTCTCTCTCTCTCTCTCTCTCCATCTTTCTCTCTCTTTCTCTCTCTCTCTCTCTCTCTCTCTCTCTCTCTCTCTCTCTCCCTCCCCCCCCTCATTCTTTTTCTCTGTCCCTCCTCTCTCTCTCTCTTGCTCTCATCCTCTACTCTTGTGTTTTTTTTCTCATCCATCCACTTCCCTTCTCCCTCCTCCTCCTTTCTCTCTCTCCCCCCCCCTTCCTACTTCTTTCCCTCTTCCTCTTCTTTCTCGCCATCCTCCACCCTCTCTTTACCCCCCCCCCGCCTTATCCTTTGCTCCTTCAATTTGTCTCTTCTCTCTGCTTCCTCCTCTCTCTTTTCCCCCCATCCTTCTCTCTCTCCTCTCTTTCTCTTCCTCTACTCCTTCTCCATCATTCTCTCTCTCTCTCTCTCTCTCTCTCTCTCTCTCTCTCTCTCTCTCTCTCTCTCTCTCTCTCTCTCTCCTTCTCTCTCCTTCTCTCTCATTCTCTCTCCTTCTCTCTCATTCTCTCTCATCTTCTCTCCTTCTCTCCTTCTCTCCTTCTCTTTATCTTTCGATTTCCCTCATCCACTATCTTTTCTCACCCCCCCCTCTTCTTTTTGTTGTTTTCCTCTCTTGCACTTTTCTCTTTTCCTTCTCTCTCCCCCCTCTCTCTCTACACCTCTTTCTTTATGTGTGCATCCTTCTTTCTCTCTCTTCCTCTCATTCCTCCTACCTCTCGCTCCCTCCATATTTTTTTCTCTCTTCCTCTCATTCCCCAACTTTCTTCCTCCTTTCTCTCTCTTTCTTTCTTTCTTTCTTTCTTTCTTTCTTTCTTTCTCCTTCCCCTCACTTTCCTTCCTCTCTTTGCCCATATTATCTTTCTCTTCTTTTGCTTCCTTCTACATAGAGGGCCAGTTTATTGTCCTTCAGAATTTAGGGGGGGGGGGGGGCAGACTGTAGCAAGTGGGAGTGAAAAATGTCCTGGCATCAGTGGGGGTAAACAATGCCCCAGTTGGTATTAGGGGAGGAATAGTGCCTCACCATTAGTGTCAGTGAAAGAAGTAGTGTCCTATTTTGGTGTCAATAGGAGGAATAGAGCCCCGTCATTGGTGTCAGTGGGAGGAATAATGCCCCGTCATTGGTGTCAGTGGGAGGAATAATGCCCCGTCATTGGTGTCAGTGGGAGGAATAATGCCCCGTCATTGGTGTCAGTGGGAGGAATAATGCCCCGTCATTGGTGTCAGTGGATGAAATGGTGCCCCATCATTCGTGTAAGTGGGAGGAATAGTGTCCCGTCATTGTTGTCAGTGGAAGGAATAGTGTCCCATCATTGGTGTCAGTGGATGCAATAGTGCCCCATCATTGGTGTCAGTGGGAGGAATAGTGCCTCATCATTTGGTGTCAGTGGGAGGAATAGTGCCCCATCATTGGTGTCAGTGGGAGGAATAATGCCCCGTCATTGGTGTCAGTGGATGAAATGGTGCCCCATCATTGGTGTCAGTGGGAGGAATAGTGCCCCATCATTGGTGTCAGTGGGAGGAATAGTGCCCCATCATTGGTGTCAGTGGATGCAATAGTGCCCCATCATTGGTGTCAGTGGGAGGAATAGTGCCCCATCATTGGTGTCAGTGGGAGGAATAGTGCCCCATCATTGGTGTCAGTGGATTGAATAGTGCCCCATCATTGGTGTCAGTGGATTGAATAGTGCCCCATCATTGGTGTCAGTGGATTGAATAGTGTCCCGTCATTGTTGTCAGTGGGAGGAATAGTGCCCCATCATTGGTGTCAGTGGGAGGAATAGTGACCCATTATTGGTGTCAGTGGATGGAATAGTGCCCCGTCATTGGTGTCAGTGGGAGAAATAGTGCCCCATCATTGGTGTCAGTGGATTGAATAGTGCCCCATCATTGGTGTCAGTGGATTGAATAGTGTCCCGTCATTGTTGTCAGTGGGAGGAATGGTGCCCCGTCATTGGTGTCAGTGGGAGGAATAGTGCCTCAGGAGATGGATAAAGGAAATGCCACAGTTTGTAGAGTCCTGTCGCACAGGACACACCCACCCAGGTCTTCCCTGTGTGGAGAGGTGTGACAGTCCGGGGAGGGGGCGGAGCTCTCTGGTGTATAAATGACAGGCGGAGCCCTGGACATCGCTGTGTACAGGAGAGGAGACATACAGGATGACTGTTCTCTTTTACTGCGGATGCAACATAACCCCCAACACTGGTAGCGGTGGATGGATTAATAACCCCCAGCACTAGTAGCGGTGGATGGATTAATAACCCCCAGCACTAGTAGCGGTGGATGGATTAATAACCCCCAGCACTAGTAGCGGTGGATGGATTAATAACCCCCAGCACTAGTAGCGGTGGATGGATTAATAACCCCCAGCACTAGTGTCGCTGGGCTTCTTCTTGACTGCTGTTCACATGCAATAATAAAACGATGCTTTAGCTGACTTTCATAGCACCAGCCCTTCTCCTTTTTTGCATGTCTATATGGAGGATTACAGAGACTTCACAGGCTGAGTGCTGTGTTCTTGAGGCTCGCCAGGCATTGCACATAAGAGGTAGTAGCTCAGATCCACCTGTTCCATCCAACATCATATAACCCTTTCCTTTCCAGTCTGACTGCCCTTGGCCCCTTTCATTCATTGGATTTCAGCTTCTTTAACAACTTCCATACCGGGCACTTACGCACCTTCCTGCCCAAGCCAATTTTCAGCTTTCAGCGCTGTCGCAATTTGAATGACAATTGCGCAGTCATGCTACACTGTACCCAAATGACATTTTTAGAATTTTGTTCCCACAAATAGAGCTTTCTTTTGGCGGTATTTGATCACCTCTGCGATTTTTATTTTTTGAGCAACAACTAAAAAAAAAAAACATTTTTTTTTGTAAATAAGTAAGTTTTCTTCAATGATGGGCACCGATGAGGTGGCACTGATGGGCACCAATAGGCGGCACTGATGGGCACTGATAGGCGGCGCTGGTATGCTGCACTGATGGGCACTCATAGGCGGCACTGGGCACTCTTTGGCGGCACTGATGGGCACTCATGGGTGTGACTGGGTACTTCTGGGTGGCACAGATGGGCACTGATAGGTGGGCACTGGGCATAGATGGGCACTAAGAGGTGGCACTGATGCAATTGCTGGGCATCATTTTAGCCAGTGCCAATGTTACCCATCAACCCATGGGCACTGATTGGCATTGATTGTGTCTTTTTTTTTATTGCTGTTTTTTTTTTTGCTCTATTGAGCGCGGGGGGGGGGGGGGGGGGGGGTCTAGTGTTGGCATCCGAAAGGGGGCTGCGCTGATAAACAATCAGCGTGAACCAACCGATCAACGGCTCTTTCTGTTTACATCGTGATCAGCCGTGGTTGGACACGGCTGATCACGTGGTAAAGAGCCTCCGCCGGAGGCTATTTACCGAGATCGGAGATGCAGGGTGTCAGACTGACACCCCGCATCACGGATCGGCGCGCTGCACACCCCCACGGACACGCGCCGGCATGAAATCCTGCAGGATGTCAATAGACATCCAGTCAGGATTTCACAATCACTTCCCGGACGTCAATTGCCTATTGACCGGGCGGGAAGTGGTTAATCATGGAGGCTCAACCTCCCATGTGGGCGTTACCTAGGCTGGTCTGCATGCAAATGTAGCTTGCATAGGAATGCCCACTCCTCATTGGTGGGCGCAGCGTATTGCCCTCTGTTGTTTTACCTGCAGTCCAATAGTGGGCATTGCGGTCCGGGAACCCCAGAACGAGGCGTGACTCTCTCACTCTATCCACTTCTGGTACAAGTGAACGCAATACCCACTCCTTATTTATATATGTTGGATCATGGGTTCATGGGATTCCAAAATGAGGCGTGGAACTCACGCCGGCAACCATCCATTTCCACCTTCAATGCAGAGGGTGGAGTCTCGCGTCACATGGACACACGTTAGTTTATTATGATAGGTTATATATACGGGCAATGTGGGGGAGCAGCGATATGCCCCAGTTGAAGTCTGTTGAGACGAAACGCGTTGGCCTTGCATAATTTGTTCCCCACATTGTTTTTAAAGTACTTCTATCTTGTGATCACTAACTTGTTTTTTTTTTTTGTACTCATCTGACATTGATGTCTGTACGTTTTATGAATAAATCCCCTTCATTTGGTTTTTCACCTTGTTGATTTTATTTCATATATGTTGCTGTTGTGTTCACACATTACATATTCATATATTATTTACTACAATGTCATATTATTTTAACAATGTCATATTAGTTTATGAAATCTTAGCGCTACACTTTATTTTTTATATTGCATTAGGGTGTTCTCCCCCAGAGCACAAACACACACAAATCCGTGTGTATCAGCAGAGCGGTGGACGGTGTCAGCAAGGGAAGAAAAAAACATAAGCAAATTCAGCTTTAACCTCTTGACGCCCGAGGACGTCCTCGACTTTGTGCGGTGATATCTGAATGGATGGGTGCAGCTACAGGCATCATTCAGATATCACCGTCTTCAGCCGCCGATTCTGTGCAAGATAAGAACGATCAAAGCGGCAGTTTCGCCGCTTGATCGTTCTTATAGGCAGCGGGAGGGGACATCCCCCCTCCCGCCGCCATCCGGTGCTTCTCCAGGCTCTCCCCTGCCATCAGGGGCCCGGAGAACGAATCGGTCGGCGCTGCTGGAAAGCATAGAGATGACTAGTGACCAGATGGTCACCAGTCATCTCTATGACCAGTACCCAGAAGTAAACAAAGCCGCAATCGTGGCTGTCGGTGTGAGATCGTGATTTATTTATTTTTTCACCGATTTCATGCTTGTAAGCCTGGAGGAGAGATGTGGGGGGAGGGGAAGGTCTTATTGACCCCGCATCTCTCCATAAAGAGGACCTGTCACACTGATTCCTATTACAAGGGATGTTTACATTCCTTGTAATAGAAATAAAAGTGATAAAAAAAAAAGTGTAAAAATGAAAAAAGTTAAGTAAAATAAAAATAAAATCAATTTTTTTTTTCAAAACGCCCCTGTCCCCGTTATCTCGCGAGCAGAAGCGAACACGCATGCAGGTCCCGCCCACATATGTAAACGCTGTTCAAACCCCACATGTGAGCTATCGTTGCGTGCGTTAGAGCGTATGCAACAAATCTAGCACTAGACCTCCTCTGAAACTCGAAAATAGTAACCTGTAAAAAATGTTAAAGCGTCACCTATGGAGATTTTTAAGTACAGAAGTTAGGCGCCATTCCATGAGTGTGCGCAAATTTAAAGCGTGACATGGTAGGTATCTATTTACTCGGCATAACATCATCTTTCACATTATGCAAAAAAATTGGGCAAACTTTACTGTTTTGTTATTTTTTTATTCATGAAACCTTTTTTTTCATTCCAAAAAAAGGCGTTTGAAAAATGATTGCGCAAATACCGTGCGAGAAAAAAAGTTGCAATGACTGCCATTTTATTCCCTAGGGTGTCTGCTTAAAAAAAATATATAATGTTTGGTGGTTCTGATTAATTTTCTACCCAAACATTTTTGATTTTTTACATGAAGGAGAGAAGTGCCAAAATTGGCCCGGTGGTAAAGTGGTTAAGGGTACATATAAATAAAATTTCAGACAAAAGAGATTTTTAAACGTTTTTACTAAATAAGTTACCTTGATAAATGACAAATTCCGTTCTTACAATAAATTTCACAATCAGAAATACAAAAAATAATGATAAGCACAAAGGAGTCACCATATTAATATGTGGTTGGATGACTGACGAGGATACCGATCACTTCAAAGTCGCATCACAAGTCACAGCCCGTTCTCTGCAATGGCACCTATTCAAATTGGTGTGACTTAAAGTCATAGCGACTTTGAAAAAGTGCCTGAAATAACTTGGTGCGACTTTTAGTGCTAGTTCACACCAGATGCGCTAAAAATGCATGCGCAGTGTTTTCCATGTATTCAAGTGGCTCTAGTTCACACCAGTGCTGCATTGTTTCTGCACAGAACTGTACTGGAAACGGGCAAATTGTATCAAAAACGCACTGAAAATGCGTGTGTTGTGAACTGTAAGCAAAAACTGATCCCGAACGCATCCAGAGTGCATTTTTGTGGTGTGAACTGGCCCTAAAAATGCATGCACAGTTTATTCCATGTATTCCAATGGCTCTAGTTCACACCAGTGCAGTCAGTTATCGGTCAGTTTCCGGTCCAGAAACTGATTGGAATTGACTTGACTGCACTGGTGTGAACTAGAGCCCATGCCACGTCTCGCCCCCTGGCATGTCATTTTTTTGGTGGGGTGGGGAGTGTGTACCTTATTTTTAGTGGGACTAAGGCCCCATACACACGAGAGGATTTATCCGCGAATACGGTCCAGCGGACCGTTTCCGCGGATAAATCCTCTCGAGGATTTCAGCGGATTTCTCTGCGATGGAGTGTACTCACCATCGCATTGAAATCCGCGCCGAAATCCTCTGGCGATGACGTGTCGCGCCGTCGCCGCGATTATGACGCGGCGACGTGCGCGACGCTGTCATATAAGGAATTCCACGCATGCGTCGAATCATTACGACGCATGCGGGGGATCCCTTCGGACGGATGGATCCGGTGAGTCTATACAGACCAGCGGATCCATCCGTTGGGATGGATTCCAGCAGATGGATTTGTTTAGCATGTCACCAAATATTCGATCTGCTGGAATCCATCCCAGGGGATAAATATCCGCGGAAACAGATCCGCTGGCGTGTACACACCATAGGATCTATCCGCTGAAACCCATTCGCTGGGATTTTTCAGCGGATGGATTCTATCGTTTGTATGGGGCCTTACTGTCCCACTTCCTCTTTTTGGCCGCCTAGGTGACTCCTCCTCTTGCCCTAGGCGGCACCTCCCTGCCAGCGATCTTCTGGGACACAACACAGGTCCCAGAAGATTGGCTGGCCAATAGCAGAGCGCAGTGCGACTCGTGCATGCACAGTGCACTCCCGGCTGTGAAGCCGTAAGCTGTCACGGCCGGGTGCCCACAGTTGCTATGATGGCGAGGGGTGAGAGGAGCGAGCCTCTGGGCGGCCACATCGCTGGACAGGTGAGTGTGCATACCTCCCAACTGTCCCTGATTTGGAGCAATGTCCCTCTGTCCCTCATTCTCCTCATGTGTCCCTCATTCTGGTCTGATCTATACAGATGTATATAAAATGCACTTTTTATCTATCAAAAAATGTTTCCCAGTGCTAAACTTTCATCCTGATTTCTAAATGGCTGCATTTGTAAATTTCAAAAGCCAATATAAATAGTAGTGGTAAAAAATGCACTTGTGGGTTTAACCAATCTTATTTTTTTGTACAATTCTCCTTTAAGGGGGCGTGGCAAGGGGTGTGTCCTATGTCTACATACTTTTGCTGATAGGTGTCCCTCATTCCCATCTCAGAAAGTTGGGAGGTATGAGTGTGTGTTTATTAAAAGTCAGCAGCTATGCTTTTTGTGGCTGCTGACTTTTAATAAACTAAAAATCGGGTGGAACTCCGCTTTAAGTAAGGGCATATGACTTATGTAGTATTTACTTCCTGGAACCCATCTGCCCTTAGCTCAGGCACACAGACAGGAAGGTGGGTTTAGTAGAGAAAGCCCCTCCTTCCCTTTTCCAAATGAAAGAACACAAAAAAAATACTCATGAAGACTAGTGGGATGGATGACATTGTTTTGGCCTAGGGCAGAAACCAGGAAGCAACTGAAGAAATGTAAAAAAAAAAAAAGTTTAAAAGCAAGTAAACATAATAACATATATTTATATAATCTTATCTATTTACTAATGTTAGCAGCATAAGGATTAAAATAGTTCATTTCTTATTGAGTTCTGCTTTAAAGTATTTTGTACTTCTACTTGAAAAAAAAACTTGGCACTAACTTAAATATATTTACAAGGTAAGGCAGAACGTGCTTGCTTATCACAGTATGTACACAGTTATAGTATTCACAGCTATCGTTCCATGTTCTCAACCTTCATATTTAGAAATGCTCATGGAATTTCTTGAAATACTAAAAGTACCCAAAGTGCATACCCGTGTTTCCCCGAAAATAAGACCGGGTCTTATATTAATTCTGGCTACAAAAAAAACACACCAGGGCTTATTTTCAGGGGATGTCTTATTTATTTATGGTATATACAAAAAAGTTTCTCCCCCTTTCAGCTCTGGAGTCAGCATTGTGAAATTCTGTAATCCCAAAAATAAACCTTTGTTTAAAGACCTTATAAAATGATGTAATCCGTTCTGTAAAAAGATGATATCACGTGCAGTGTGTCTCCTTGTGACCCGCTGGAGCTCTTCTTCCCTACTCCAAATACTGCAGAGGGAGGGGCCAAGATCCCCAATGACGTCAGCCCCACTCTGAGGACTGCAGTGGGTAGGGGCTTAATAAAGTTTTATTGGAAAAAAAAAACAGCTGACATCAGCCGGGAGGAGAGAAGAAGAGCTCCGGCGGATCACGTGAGCGCCCAGCAGTGCTGTAAATAAGGTATTTTCCACAATAAAGTTACAAAAGGGAGACACACTGCACATTATATAATCTTTGTACAGAACGGTTTACATGTTTTTACAAGGACTTTAACTGGGGGCTCATTTTTGGGGTAGGGCTTATATTGCAGCCATCCCAGAAACTCACGCTAGGTCTTATTTTCAGGGTAGGGCTTATTTTCGGAGAAAG
This sequence comes from Rana temporaria, assembly GCF_905171775.1. Lineage (NCBI taxonomy): Eukaryota > Metazoa > Chordata > Amphibia > Anura > Ranidae > Rana > Rana temporaria. Next base: position 11,598,102 of record NC_053499.1, read on the forward strand.
AGGGTATTAGAAGACTGTAACATTGGCTGAGGAACGGAGGATTACTACCTGACAGTGGAATTGGGTTTAAATCCAGTCATTTGCTGCTCTTTCCACCATGTGTTTGTTTTTATCTCATTTTTTGCATTGTATAGTTTATATATATTTTTGTACCAATAAATTTGTAATTTTACTAGAATTTTCACTGTTCATGGTCTGTTAAAGTCCCACCTTTGAGGAACTTGTTTTTCACACCATGTATTAGGGATGTGGTCCTAAACTATTTTCATCCAGTTAGTTGGCAATAACCATTTTAAGGTAAACGATCCTGTAGGCAGGTGCAGTTAGCTATTTTGCCACTAGGTGGCTCTGTAGCAGAATACAGTGAAACCTTGGATTAAGAGCATAATCCGAGAATGCTTGTAATCCAAAGCACTCGCATATCAAAGCGAGTTTCCCCATAGAAGTCAATGGAAACGAAGAGAATTTGTTCCGCATTGACTTATATGGCATGCAATACCACATGTGGCCAGAGGTGGGGGGCGCCGGAGAGCCTAGGAAATTTTTGGGGACAGCTCGGCTGATCTCAGAAACCCTCGGAAAGGTTGGAAAACTCTCAGGAACGGAGTATTTCCAAGTGATTTTCAGTATTTATCGGTGAGTCAGTACCCATGTATAAGCCAGACTGGGAGCAACCATAAGCTCAATAATGGCATGCAATGCCAAGCTGCGGTTTCCAAAGCGAGCAAAGTCCTTTCTTGTATTAAGAGAGGTATGGACTCCAGAGACAGAGATATAATTTTGCCCCTGTACAAATCATTAGTAAGACCTCATCTGGAATATGCAGTTCAGTTTTGGGCACCAGTTCTCAAAAAGGATATAGGAGAACTGGAGAAAGTGCAGAGAAGAGCAACCAAACTAATAAGAGGCATGGAGGAGCTCAGCTATGAGGAAAGATTAGAGGAACTGAATTTATTCACTCTTGAGAAGAGGAGAATAAGGGGGGATATGATCAACATGTACAAATATATAAGAGGTCCATACAGTGAACTTGGTGTTGAGTTATTCACTTTACGGTCATCACTAAGGACAAGGGGGCACTCTTTACGTCTAGAGGAAAAGAGATTTCACCTCCAAATACGGAAAGGTTTTTTCACAGTAAGAGCTGTGAAAATGTGGAACAGACTCCCTCCAGAGGTGGTTCTGGCCAGCTCAGTAGATTGCTTTAAGAAAGGTCTGGATTCTTTCCTAAATGTACAGAATATAACTGAGTACTAAGATTTGTAGGTATAGTTGATCCAGGGTAAATCCGATTGCCTCTCGGGGGATCAGGAAGGAATTTTTTCCCCTGCTGTAGCAAATTGGATCATGCTCCGCTGGGGTTTTTTGCCTTCCTCTGGATCAACTGTGGGTATGGAGTTGGGTGTATAGGATTTTACTGTGTTTTTTTATTTTGTTTTTTGTGGTTGAACTGGATGGACTTGTGTCTTTTTTCAACCTGACTAACTATGTAACTATGTAACTATGTAACCATAGGTCTCTTGGGGAATGGGAGCCAGATACCCCAGACCAGCACATATTTAACCAGCATCTAGATGCCCTGGACAGGGCAGGGGGCCTAGGAAGAGAAGACCTGCACCCAGAAGAGCTGGCTGTAGACTATCTGTCCCTTATGGAGATGGGGTCTAGGGTGAATTGCAAAAGACCTTTTAGGCCTGGCCAAGAGTTTCCTGTGTGAGGCTATCCACCCTGGGAAAGGTGTACCTATGGAGGAAGTTACTGCAGAGAGCACAGCGTGAGTACTAATAAACCCGAGTGGAAGGAGAAACTGTTATGCCTTGTACACACGATCGGATTTTCCGATGAAAGAAGTCCACCGGAAATTCCGATCGTGTGTGGGCCCCATCGGACTTTTTTCCATCGGAGTAAAAAAATAGAACCCATGTGCATTATATTGCTGGCCAATATGCTTAAAGCCAATACATTTTAAACGCTATTGACTCTATAATCAGATCTATAGGGAGTATAAGATGGTCAAAGAGGCAGCTTTAGGGCTTTTTCACACTGGCGGCTAGGAAGCGGTAAAAACAGGCAGCTGAGCCACAGTTTTCACATGGTCACTAGATGAAACAGATGATTAAAGACATTTTTTTGTGGAAAAAATAGAGCAAATACCCTGAGAACATTTCATTTTCCTCCATGCACACACAATCAATGTACCATCAGTTTCATTGGATAAAGAGCTAAACCATTTTTTTTTTTTGTAAATACACCCCTAAGTGTCCCAGTAGAACAACCACTTGCTTCAGGTGGACACATAACAATCACCACCTGTGTTTTTTATTCTTCTGAACAGTTAAACAATTCAATAACTTGGATAAAAGTAGAAGAAAGAAAAGTTGATGTCTGAATACCTAAAAAAAATCCTGTTCTAAAGCAGACTCCTTTCAACCAGAGACACCAACCCAGTCTTGCAGGTAAACCCTCCGAAAGTGGATGCTCCAGTGTCTGATTCAACCTAAAGCTTAGGATTTGTGTAGACTTAAGGGCTGCTGGAGGTCTCAGTGTCTGCTCCAACCCAAAGCTTCCGATTTGGTCATACTTGAGAGCCTCTGGAAGTTCCAGGGTTTTCTCAAACCAAAGGCTTCGAGTTAGGTCATACTTGAGACCCTGTGGAGGTTCCATGGTCTGCTTCAACCAGAGGTTTTGGATTTTGTCATACTTGAGTGCCTCTGGAGGTTCCAGTGTCTGCTACAACTGGAGGCTTCGGATTTGGTCATACTTGAGAGCCTTCTGAAGTCTCCAGTGTCTGCTCCAATCGGAAGCTTAAGGTTTAGTCAGACTTGAGAGCCTCTGGAGGTTCCAGTGTCTACTCCAACCTTAAGCTTAGGGTTTAGTCAGACTTGAGAGCCTCTGGAGGTTCTAGTGTCTACTCCAACCTGAAGCTTTAGATTTGGTTATACTTGAGAGCCTCTGGAGGTTCCAGTGTCTACTCCAACCTTAAGCTTAGGGTTTAGTCAGACTTGAGAGCCTCTGGAGGTTCTAGTGTCTACTCCAACCTGAAGCTTTAGATTTGGTTATACTTGAGAGCCTCTGGAGGTTCCAGTTTCTGCTCCAACCTGAAGCTTAGGGTTTAGTCAGACTTGAGAGCCTCTGGAGGTTCCAGTGTCTACTCCAACCTGAAGCTTTAGATTTGGTTATACTTGAGAGCCTCTGGAGGTTCCAGTTTCTGCTACAACTGGAGGCTTCGAATTTGGTCATACTTATGAGCCTCTGAAGGTTCCCGTGTCTGCTCCAACCAGAAGCTTAGGGTTTAGTCAGACTTGAGAGCCTCTGGAGGTTCCAGTGTCTGCTCCAACCTGAGGCTTAAGATTTGGCCATACTTGAGAGCATCTGAAGGTTCCAGTGTCTGCTCCAACCTGAGGCTTAGGGTTTAGTCAGACTTGGGAGCCTCTGGAGGTTCCAGTGTCTACTCCAACTGAGGCTTTAGATTTGGTTATACTTGAGAGCCTCTGGAGGTCCCAATGTTTGCTCCAACTGGAAGCTTCAGGTTTAGTCAGACTTGAGAGCCTCTGGAGGTTCCATTGTCTGCTCCAACCTGAGGCTTAAGATTTGGCCATACTTGAGAGCCGCTGAAGGTTCCAGTGTCTGCGCCAACTGGAAGCTTCAGGTTTAGTCAGACTTGAGAGCCTCTGGAGGTTCCAGTGTCTGTTCCAACCTGAGGCTTAAGATTTGGCCATACTTGAGAGCCTCTGGAAGTCCCAATGTCTGCTCCAACTGGAAGCTTCAGGTTTAGTCAGACTTGAGAGCCTCTGGAGGTTCATGTACCTGCTATAATCCTATTGTCTTCAGCTTCTTTGCTGTACCTCTCCAAAGTGTGCAGCTGGTCAGGTCGTACATCATGGCGCAATCTCTTTCAGTTTCTTCCCAGCCAGAAGGAGAAACAGAAGATACCTTTCCAGAACATATTCCCCAGATAGTTAACAGTTCCCTTGCCCAAACCGTTGGGCTAGGCTGCTCAGGAATTGGCCAGCGGTTGAACCTGCAAACCTTATTTCATAGTCCGATATCTGACACATCCCAGTGGACACAAATCAAACCTACCTGGTGGATAATACGATAAGTAAAGTATGGGGCAGAGGAAATTAAGGACGAATACCTGGCTAGCATGTAGACATGGTAAAAGTAAGGTGCTGATGGACTTATTCCCAACACAAGCAAATCCGATACGTTCAGAAATGTTCCGAGGGATAAAGTAAAAAGGTTACCAGTCTCAAAATTCTACATCAAAAAGCAAAAAAAAAAAAAAACAATCCAGCATCTCACAGCTTGGTTTTAGGCAACAAGGATTCCATTAAAAATTAAATCGTTAGCAACATTTTCTTTACATCCCCTTAGGTCCATCTTGTTCAGGACATGGAACACCTTGCTCATTGAGGCGCTCTGACCGTTCTGATTTCTCCACAGGAGGAACATTTGATAGCTAGCTTCTCGAAAGTGCGTATAATCTAGGAGGATCGACTGGATATCCCCTTCACGTAGCCCCAGATGCCTCATCATTTCTTTCCACCTGTTCGGAGTCACATGTTCTTTAAGACAGTTGTAGCATTCAAGCCATTCTAGAGGAAAATAGACAATCACAAATGTAATTGAACCATATTGCACAGCTAAGAGTGATAAATGAACTGGCTTGCACAAGTTAAGGCTTGCAAAGAATCTGAACCTAAGTTTTGGCAAACCTCCCTTCGTCTAGTCTGCTTTCCTCAGTGAAACGGTAAGATCATTACTCATTTACTTTCAGCTTGAGCTGTTGAGCTCTGTAAGCCGCCTGCTGGCTGGATAGAAGACTACATTCTATTCATTTCTAATATTTTGTATTCGTAATGTGCAGGCCAAAGCAAGTAAACTCAGGAGTTCAGGAGCTTCTAAGCTAAAGCTGGTCATACATTAGATTAATTTTCCTTTTCATTTCAGGATTTTTCCAATTGTTAGTGTTGCCAAATCAACATTCGACTGGAGCAGGATGAACAAATGTCCAAAGCCTCATACACACGTCCGGTTTTCCAGATGGGAAAACTGCGAGGAGAGCTTTTGGCCGGGAATCCCGGCTGTGTGTATGCTCCTCACAGTTTTTCAGACGGGAAAACTGCCCAAAAACCGCCGGACAAAAAAAAGAGAACCAGCGCTCTTTTTTCCCGCCGGGAAAGTTTTCCTATGGGAAAAACTGTGATGAACCATACACACGGCCGGGATTCCCGACCAAAGCTCCATCGCAGTTTTCCTGTTGGGAAAACCTCTCGTGTGTAGGGGGAAAGACTGACCGAGCAGGTTCTCGGTTTTACCCTCGGGATTGCCGACGGGAGCTTTTCCAGTTGGAAATCCCGTACGTGTGTACGAGGCATGACAGTGAATGTGGTTTTTGTTTGGGGATATACACTATATTGCCGAAAGTATTGGGACACCTGCCTTTACACGCACATGAACTTTAATGGCATCCCAGTCTTAGTCCGAAGGGTTCAATATTGAGTTGGCCCCGCCCTTTGCAGCTATAACAGCTTCACCTCTTCTGGGAAGGCCGTCCACAAGGTTTAGGAGTGTGTCTATGGGAATGTTTGACCATTCTTCCAGAAGTGCATTTGAGTCTCTGCTCTAATTCATGTCAAAGGTGTTCTATGGGGTTTAGGTCAAGACTCTGTGCAGGCCAGTCAAGTTCCTCCACCCCAAACTTGTTCATCCATGTCTTTATGGACCTTGCTTTGTGCAGTGGTGGGCAGTCACGTTGGAACGGGAATGGGCCGTCCCCAAACTGTTCCCACAAAGTTGGGAACATTACATTTGTCCAAAATGTCTTGGTATGCTGACGCCTTAAGAGCTCCCTTCACTGGAACTAAGGGGCCAAACCCAACCCCTGAAAAACAACCCCACGCCATAATCCCCCTTTCCACCATATGATTTGGACCAGAGCACAAAGCAAGGTCCATAAAGACACGGATGAGCGAGTTTGGAGTGGAGGAACTTGACCTGACCTCAACCCGAAAGAACACCTTTGGGATCAATTAGTGGAGACTGCGAGCCAAGCATTCTTTTTCAAAATCAGTGTTAGAAACACTCCTAAACCTTGTGGACGGCCTTCCCAGAAGAGTTAAAGCTGTTATAGCGGCAAAGGGTGGCCCAACTCAATATTGAACCCTACGGACTAAGACTGGGATGCCATTAAAGTTCATGTGCGTGTAAAGGCAGGCGTCCCAATACTTATGGCAATATAGTGTACATTCTTTTCAAAAGCGAAGTAGTTTTGAATAACATTTGTCATTTTATCAAAAGTACTGATTCATTTTCATACAAATCTTTGTTTGAACGTTCATTCAAGAATGTACTAGTGTATGGTCAGCATAATAAATACGCGTGCGCCGATTGCAAAGTTATGACCTTTTATATCGTTAGGAAAGAATCCACATATATTTTGCTTACCTTCATCAGTTAGTGTTTTGTCATTTTTGAATTTGATCTGTAAATACAAATAATAATAATAAGTAATTCAATAATAGTAACACAAAAGTATTGTTTAGACATTAAGGCCCGGATTCACGTAGCACTTAAGCCGACGTATCTACAGATACGCCGAGTAAGTGTAAATGTGCGCCGTCGTATCTATGAGCCGTGCCCACAGAACTAGATACGCCTGAAAATAGGCTTCCTACGACCCTGCCCCCCCCCCCCTCGGTCACCAGCCCCACACTTACCACATCTAGGCAGCGCTTCCTCTGGGTGTCGGCGGCAGCTTCCCCTGCATCTCCCCTCCCTCCTCCTTCTCCTCCTAGGTGGCCAATAGGATCGCTACTCCTCTTGGCCAATCGGGTGATGGGTGTCACCTACTTCCTGATTGGCCGGGAGGAGAATCAGGAAGACAACAACGAATATTAGATTGCTATTGTCACACATCTGGGTGGGCTTGGGGCACCGAGGCCACGCTTTTTTGAAGCCAATTAGAGCCTCATTCTTCTAAAGGATAAAAAATAAATAAAAATAACCCCATTGGAATCCAAGCGTCCGACGCCCTACATATAGATTAGGGGCCCGGCGCATGGATTAGGATGGGGGGCCCCTGCGCCTCATATGGCTGGGCCACCACTGATCGAAACCATGAACATGAAGTTTAGCGAGCTTCGGGAGGCAGTGGAGGACAGGAAAGCCTGGTGCGCTGTGGTCCATGAGGTCACGAAGAGTCAGATACGGCTAAACGACCGAACAACATCACCACTTTAATATTAAAGAAAAGGGGACACTTGGTCCATACAGAGGACAGTAAAGTCACTTACTCTATCACTGACACAGCTACAAGCCCCCAAACTGGGTTTATTTTCATCAGTAGGGTCCATGGTCAATGGCGCTTCCTCCTCACAGCCACATCCCGTCACATCACGCTGATTACTTTTTCCAACTTGAATAAAATTCTCGTTCTCTTGCTGTCCCAGAGGTGTGCACGCCTACAATGAAAAGAACTGTGGTTAAAAATTATAAAAGGGTTAAAGCCTAACCCCAGTCCAAACCTTTTTCTCTTCCTGTTTTTTCCGACACACATCACCTGGACAAGATGTGTGGAGACATCTAGCTCCGCCTCCAGGGGCTCTGCACTGACAATCAGTGCAGTGATTATCAGTGCAGCCCCATCAGCGATGCCCACCTGTGATGCCTGTCAGTGCCCACCAGTAATGCCTGTCAGTGCCCATCGGTTCTGCCTATCAGTGCCCATTAGCGCTGCCCATCAATGCGGCATATCAGTACGGCCTATCAGTGCCATCTATCAGTGCCCATCAGTGCTGCATATCAGTGCCGCCTATCAGTGCTGCATATTAGTGCCTCCCAGGGCAGATCCTAGGGTCACAGACGCCTGGGTGCAGAAATATTTCTGGCGCCCCCACATGGGCGTAGTCATCTTACTAACTCCTCCCCTTTACACATGTTTCTATGTTTATGACTCAAACACAGAGATGCTCCTCTAAGAAGTCTTCATTAGTTTCCCCCATCAGAGCCTCCCAGCAGGTGTCCCCCATCAGAGCCCCCCCCCCCCCCCCCACAGCAGGTGTCGCCCATCAGAGCCCCCCTCCCACAGCATGTGTCCCCCATCAGAGCCCCCCAGCAGGTGTCCCCCATCAGAGCCCCATACATCAGGTGTCCTTATAGATCAGTACTTGTCCATTAGATCCCTGTAGCTCGGGCGCCCTGGGAGCAGAAGCACAATACAGGGGGCGGGGCATACGTGGCATCTTTGGTTACTTGGAGGGTGGCCCTCGGAGAGCATTTCTGGGAGTGCACGGGATGATTGGCAGCAGCTCCAGCCAACCCAGAAGCCTCTCATCGCACCGTCTATGGGAGAAGAGGGGGCGGGGGCAGACAGGAGACTGCTCCATGCACACTGGACAGAATTAATTAGTGGAGCCTAGTGCAGGAACATGTTCCGGTACTAGGCTCCGCTGTGGTACCCAGCCCGGATTCCGGGTATGCGCTCTTGTCAGTTGCCAGCGGAGAGAGCAAGCGGGATGGGGAACCGCAGCACCCGCTACATGCGCTCTACCTCTGGACACAGACAAGGAGGAGGGAGGGGAGCACTTTGGAGGTTCGGCGCCCCCACCTCTGTGCCGCCTGGGTGCGGAGCACCCCGTGCACCCTGCCTAGGATCGGCCCTGGTGCCTCCTCATCATTGCTCATCATTGCTCATCAGTGCAGCCTTATCAGTGCCCGTCAGTGAAGGAGAAAAATTACTTGCTAAATTTTATTACAGAAACAAAGAAAACCTTTTTTTATTTTTTCAACATTTATTTTTCATGTGTTTAGCAAAAAATAAAAAGTCCCGGTGATGATTAAATACCCCCAAAAGAACGCTCTATTTGTGGGGAAAAAAATATAACAATTTCATTTGGGTACAGCGTTGCGCTACCGCGAAATTGTCATTCAAAGTATGACAGTGTTATAATCCCTCCCCATTTGATCCAAAACAAAAAAAAAAAAGTTTTGCCTTTAGTTACACTTTAATTAACACTTTAAGTTTAAAGTTAACACTTTAGTAAAGTTACACTTTACATTTTGGCCACCTAATGGGGCAGATCCACAAAAGAATTACGCCGCCGTATCTATTGATACGCCGCGTAATTTTAAAGTTCCCGCGTCGTATCTTTGTTTTGTATCCACAAAACAAGATACGACTGCATCTGGGATCGATCCGACAGGCGTACGTCTTAGTACGCCTGTCGGATCGTAGATGCATTTTTCCGCCGGCCGCAAGGTGGCGTTTCCGTCGAAATTCCGCGTTGAGTATGCAAATTAGCTAGTTACGGCGCTCTACGAACGTATGTCCGGCCGGCGTATTTTTTTACGTTGTTTCCGTTCGGCTTTTTCCGGCGTATAGTTACACCTGCTATTATGAGGCGTACTCAATGTTAAGTATGGCTGTCACCGTCGTAAGCATTGGCTGGTTCCGGTTTAATTTCGAGCATGCGCACTGGGATACCCCCACGGACAGCGCATGCGCCGTTAAAAAAAAAACGTTGTTTACGTCGGGTCAAGAAGTATTTACATAAAACACGCCCCCATCACATCGTTTTGAATTGCGCGCCCTTACGCCGCCAAAGATACACTACGCCGCCGTAACTTACGGCGCAAATTCTTTGAGGATTCGAAAAAAAAAGTAAGTTACGACGGCGTAGTGTATCTTAGATACGCTACGCCCGGCGGTAATATGCGCCGCTGTACGTGGATCTGCCCCAATGACTTTAGGGGGTTTGGACTGTACCCAGTGGGAGTAAACAATGCCCGATCTTTGGTATTGGGGGATAAATAGTTAGTGTCAGTGAAACCAACCATTTTCCCCCCCCTAATACCAAAGATCAGCATCGTTTACTCCCTCTGGGCACACTACGGACCCCCTAACATCTAAAGGACAGTAAACTGGCCCTTTCTTTAGAAAGTTTGGAGACCAGAAAGGGCCAGTTTACTGTCCTTTAGATTTGAGGGGGTCCGGAGTGTGCCCAGGGGGAGCAAACAATGCCCGATCTTTGGTAGTAGGGGGGCAAATGGTTGGCGTCTGTGGGAGGAATAATACCCCATTGTTGGTGTCAGTGGCAGGAATTATGCCCCATAGTTGGTGTCAGTGGCAGAAATAATACCTCAAGAGTCGGATAAAGGCAAGCAAAGGGCCACATCTGGCCTCCGGGGGCCGCAGTGTGGAGAGCACTGATCTAAACAATGAACACGAAGAAGCAAGCAAGCTCCGGGAGGCAGTGGAGGACAGGAAACAGAAGCGGCTATCTAATTAGGCAAATTAGGCCGTCGCTTCAGGCCTCGCACTCTCAGGGGCCCCGCAAACCACCTAATTTGCCTAATTAAAGAAAAGGGGACACTTGGTCCATACAGAGGACAGTAAAGTCACTTACTCTATCACTGACACAGCTACAAGCCCCCAAACTGGGTTGCTGTTTATCAGTAGGGTCCGTGGTCAATGGCGCTTCCTCCTCACAGCCACGTCCCGTCACATCACGCTGATTACTTTTTCCAACTTGAATAAAATTCTCGTTCTCTTGCTGTCCTAGAGGTGTGTATACCTGAAATGACAAGAAGTGTGGTTATAAATTATAAAAGGGTTAAAGCCTAACCCCAACCCAAAATTTTTCCTCTTCCTGTTTCTCCTTCCTTCTTTCTGACGCCCATCACCTGGACAAGATGTGAGGGAACACCGAGCTCCTGGTGGCAAAGACGCCAATAAAAAGCCTGGGAACGCAGATGGTGCCGCTACAACGGCAGTAAATAAATTCCATTTTGTCAACATGCCTTGGAGACAGGATTGGAGGGTTATGCCTTGTACACACGATCGGAATTTCCGATGGGATAAAACCTGATTGAATTTTCCGTCGGAATTCCCTTCAAGCTGTCATGCGTACACACTGTCAGACCAAATTCCGACCGTCCAAAACGCGGTGACGTAAAACACTACTACGAGCCGAGAAAAATTAAATTCAATGCTTCCTTAAATTCAATGCTTCCGAGCATGCGTCGACTTGATTCCCGAGCATGCGTGGGTTTTTTCTCCGTCGGAGCTGCACACAGACGATAGGAATTTCGGAAAAAAATAAAACATGTTCTATTTCTAAACACTGACAGAAAAAAGTCCGATGGGGCCCACACACGATCGAATTTTCCGATGAAAAAAGTCAATCGGATTTTATTCATCGGAAATTCCGATCGTGTGTACAAGGCATAAGTTCACTTTCTCACTAAAAATAAAAAACGTGAGCTTACTAGAGCCATCCTTGGCACCCCTCCAGACCCCGCCATGCTTAGTGACTTCCGCCGGGGGATTTACGATGCGCCGACGCAAGTTTTGAGGTAAGTGCTTTCTGAATACAGCACTAGCCTCAAAAACTTGCGCCGGCGGATCGAAAATAAGATAGATTACGCGGATCTAAAGATCCGCTAATCTATCTGAATCTACCCCATTGACTTTATAGGCATACTTAACCACTTGCCGACCGCGCACCGTCGATATACGTCCACAAGGTGGCTCTGCTGGGCGAGAGCACGTAATATGACGTCCTCCCTCCCAGCCGCCACTGTGCGTGTGCCCGGCAGGCGCGATCGCCGCCGGGCACACGCGATCGCTCGGTACAGAGCGGGGACCGGGAGCTGTGTGTGTAAACACACAGCTCCCGGTCCTGTCAGCAGGGGAAATGCTGATCTTCGGTTCATACAATGTATGAACCGAGGATCAGTGTTTCCCCTAGTGAGGCCACCCCCCCCCTACAGTTAGAACACACCCAGGCATACTTAACCCCTTTCCCGCCCCCTAGTGTTAACCCCTTCACTGCCAGTGGCATTTTTATAGTAATCCAATGCATTTTTATAGCACTGATCGCTATAAAAATGCCAATGGTCCCAAAAATGTGTCAAAAGTGTCCGTAGTGTCCGCCATAATGTCGCAATACCGAAAAAAAAAAATCGCTGATCGCCGCCATTACTAGTAAAAAAAATATAATAAAAATGACATAAAAATACCCCCTATTTTGTAAACGCTATAACTTTTGCGCAAACCAATCAATAAACGCTTATTGCGATTTTTTTTTACGAAAAATATGTAGAAGAAAACGTATCGGCCTAAACTGAGGAAAAAAAAAGTTTTTTTTATATATTTTTGGGGGATATTTATTATAGCAAAATGTAAAAAATATTCATTTTTTTCAAAATTGGCGCTCTATTTTTGTTTATAGCGCAAAAACTAAAAACCGCAGAGGTGATTAAATACCACCAAAAGAAAGCTCTATTTGTGGGAAAAAAAGGACGCCAATTTTGTTTGGGAGCCACGTCGCACGACCGCGCAATTGTCTGTTAAAGCGACGCAGTCCCGAATCGCAAAAAGTACTCTGGTCTTTGGGCAGCAATATGGTCCGGGGGGTAAGTGGTTAAAAGCAATATCACAAAATGTATTTTTTTAAAAGGTAAATTATTGATTGTACGCTTTCTGGACTTAAATAATAGTATGCTTATCTAGTTTAAACAATGTGTACAAAACCCACACCCTGTTCAAAGCACCTACTAACCAGAAATATAACGCTTATCTCAAGTTCTAAGCGGCCGCTATGAATTCGCACTTGTGTGCGCACATTACATAACCATGCTGAACCTTGCCTGCTAAGCTAATTACAGTGGATATAAACCCTCACATATACCCAGTAAAGTCTCAGGTGATAGACAGAGATGAAACACATTTTCCTACATAAGTTGCGGGAGGTGCGGGGGCACCTCTTTCCTCTACATGCGTTCAAAGTCCAGAATTTACACAGCATTTCTAAGCTTAACTTAAAGGAGTTGTAAAGGAAAATACATTTTTGCCTAAAATTAATGTCTGCAAGGTAGACAGACAGAATAGTGTAATGATTCTGTTAAAAAACGAGTAAATACCTATTAAATTCCTTCATCTATATCACCTCCGGCATTGTAGTTTCTGTTCTCTCATTCACTTCCTGGTTTGCTGCGCTCGTTCATGTAAGAACTACATTTCCCAGTATGCATTGCGGCACGCCCAGTAATTCACACCTCCTTGAAGTCTCTAACACGTAGAGAGCGTCCTGCCGCACAGATGTAGTTCCCAGGAGGGGGTGAGCACGTCACTGACCACCGCAGTAAACCCTCCCGTCACGGTGGTGAGTAACAATTTAGACAAGCAGGAAGTGAACAGAACAGAGAAGAAATAGAGCAACTTCAGAGCAAAAACGAACAATGAGGAAGTGAAAAGAGGAATGTCTGCAGGTAAAGGATGCTTATTATGAATTTTTTTTTTCCCTTTACAACCCCTTCAACTATTAAATTATAGGTATTGAAATTTCCTTTCAAATTTGGCTGTTAGTAACGAATACAAATTTAGCCAAAGTTACAAATTATCCGTAATAACGAATGCCGTATCTAAACAAATTGAATGTAACAAATTAATAATAATAAATACCAATAATAATAAGTTATTATTATTTTTTTTCCTCATTCCATTTTTCAAATTCCGAATTTTCAAATTTACGAAATTTAGAATTTCCGAATAACGAATTTTAGAAATTCCAAATTATCGAATTACAATTTTCCAAATTTACGAATTACGAGTTATCGAATTTACGAATCTTCAAATTTTTCGGGTTTATGAAAAAACAAATAAACAAATGAAACGAAAACAAACAAATTATTTAGCAATGCACATTGGGTCTATTAGGTAGTACAATACTGTGGAACATTACTCTCTCCAGCAACTTTATATCAATCTCCTCCTGCCCCCCCTCCTCTTACAGAATTGGATATTTTTTTAATTTCCGAATTCATACATTTTCTAATTACGAATTTTCGAATTTACGGATTTTCAAATTTACGAATTCCGAATTTACGAATACAAATTTAGCCGAAGTTACGAATTATCCGTAATAACGAATGCTGTGTCTAAACAAATTGAATGTAACAAATTAATAATAATAAATAACAATAATAATAATAACCTATTATTATTTTTTTTCCCATTACATTTTGCAAATTCCGAATTTAAAACATTTTTAATTTACACATTTTCAAATTTACGAATTTTAGAATTTACGAATAACGAATTTTAGAATTTCCAAATTATCGAATTACAAATTTTAAAATTTACGAATTACGAGTTCTCGAATTTACAAATCTTCACATTTTATGGATTTATGAAAAAAGAAATAAACAAATGAAACGAAAACAAACAAATTTTTCAGCAATGCACATTGGGTGTATTAGGTAGTAAACTACTTAAAGTGGAACATTACTCTCTCCATCAACTTTATATCACTTTCCCCCTGCCCCCCTCCTATTACAGAATTTGATATTTTTTTTAAATTTTTTTGGGGGGTGGGGGCCTCTCTCTTTACCTATTTCTGGGCTAGGTAAGAATGATGTGTGCAGTGCCCTCAGCCTCCTGGGATACTTATATCACAGGTTCCAGGATACCAGGGGTCACTCCACAGCGCATGCACTGCATCATCAGGGGGTCTATTTATGCGCATCATCATGGGGTCATTGCGCAATCTGGAAAAAAGAGCCAGCGCCCCCTGGTGACACCAGAAGCAGATGGCGGTGCAGGACCAAATGGTGGTGGTGATATTGCACAAAATTGCTCATAAAATGTATGAACCTTTGTATGTTTCTATGACTCAGATCCACATTGTAAGGCCTTATTCACACTTGGCGGACTCCGTCTCTACAGAGTCCGCTTGCTCCCGTCGGCTCAGCGGGAGATCAGTCCGCAGATCTCCGCTGAGCCGACGGGTGACAAGCTTCTCTCTGCTCACTGAGCGGGGAGGGGCTTGTCGGGCACCGCTGTGTCCTATGGAGCGATCTAATGAAAACGGACAGCATGTCCGTTTCCATCAGATCTTACCCGATCCGATCCGCATGGATGGATGGGGACGTGGCCCCCATACGTCTGTTTTCAGCGGATCGGATGTCAGCGGACATGTCTCTGCTGACATCCGACGCTCCATAGGAATGCATGGAGCGGCCGTTCTGGTCCGTGACAGACGGACCCGAACGGCCCGTAGTGTGAATGAGGCCTAAGGTGTCCATCTGTCTTCCTGTACTCAGAGACCCACCAATTGCCTGATCATTGCATGTAAGTTTCTCACTTCAGGTTGTTAATTGCTCATGGCAATCTAGAAGACCTCTGGGTTCACCTATGCCCAGAAATAGACCTGAGCTAGAAGTACTATTAGGTGGATTCACAGAGTTAGGCCGGCGTATCAGTAGATACGCCGACCTAATTCGGAATCTGCGCCGACCTAAGTTTAAGTGTATTCTCAAACTGAGATACACTTAAACCTATCTCCTAGGTTGCAATATTTAGGCTGGCCGCTAGGTGGCGCTTCCATTGCGGTCGGGGTAGAATATGTAAATCACTAGATACGCCTATTCACGAACGTACGCCCGGCCGTAGCAGTACAGATACGCCGTTTACGTAGTGCATTATCAGGCCTAAAGTTATTCCATCAAATAGCTGGAATAGTAATGTTAAGTATGGCCGTGGTTCCCGCGTCGAAATTTGAAAATTTTACGTTGTTTGCGTAAGTCGTTCGTGAATAGGGATTTACGTCATTTACGTCCACGTCAAAACCAATAGGACCGTGCGGCGTACTTAGCCGCAATGCACACTGGGATATGTACACGGACGGCGCATGCGCGGTTCCAAAAAAACATCAATCACGTCAGGTCAACCCAAATTAACATAAAACACGCCCCCTCAGCCTATTTTGAATTAGGCGCGCTTACGCCCGCCGCATTTACGCTACGCGGCCGTAACTTAGCAGGCAAGTACTTTGTGAATCATGTACTTGCCTCGCTAACTTACGGCGGCGTAGTGTAAACACGATACACTACGCCGCCGCAAGGATAAGCCTGCCTACCTGAATCTAGCTATATAGGTTTATAGGGGGGTAACATACTTCTTCAGCTCCAAGGTTGTCCACTCGCTCCTGAGCTGGCTGGGCCGTACCAGGTACAATGCTGACAGTTTTCAGAGAGTCTTCAGAAGCTGGCCTCTGCAAGGAAATTAATAAGGATTAGGGAAAATTGTACAAAATTGTCACGAATAATCCCTGCAATACGCCTAATATGTTTATTTCCTATGATCGTCAGCTCTATCTAGTGGACATAATTATCCATTTACCTGATTGAGGTAGTTCAGCATAAATAGCGCATTATGACCACTAGATGGCGCTGACAATCACTGAAAATAAACATATCACTGGCTGTGCAAATGCTGTGACATATAGGCCTCTTATGACGTCACAGTCCCAGCATGCTCCGGGTGGTGACGTCACCACCCGGAGCATGCTGGGACTGTGACGTCATAAGAGGCCTATATAAATCGGTGTGAGCCACGCACCCGGCATTACAGCGGGAGGGAGTGTCGAATCAACATCGGAAGAAAAGAAGAGGGAAGAAGAAGGCGACGCGGAAGAAGGCGACAAGGAAGACCGGGCTCGCCGCCGCCGCTAGTAAAAGAGCTACAAAGAAGATAGCGGTGGCGCAGCCCGGCATAAGGCACCGGAGAGTGGGAGAAGAACCGGGGAGTGCAGAGAGCAGAAGAAGAGAGCGGAGAAGACAGAAGAAGACCCCCGAAGTCAGAAGAAGACCCCCGGAGAGCAGAGAAGTCGGAAGAAGACCCCCGGAGCTGACTAATAAATTATTTTAAAAACCTGTGTAGCGTGTTTATTTTTTTGACACTTTTCCTCCAGGTGAATGGGTTGGGGTACAATGTATCCCATACTCATTCACCTAGGGTGGGGGGCCGGTATCTGGGGACCCCCTTGTTAAAGGGGGCTCCCAGATTCCGATAAGCCCCCCGCCCGCAGACCCCGACAATAAACGGCCAGGGTTGTCGGGAAGAGGCCCTGTCCTCATCAACATGGGGACAGGGTCCTTCGGGGTGGGGCGGGCCACAGGGCGCCCCCCTGCCCCAGAGCACCTACCTCCCCATGTTGAGGGCATGCAGCCTGGCATGGTTAAGGGGGGGGGGGGCACTCGCTCGCCCCCACCCCCCCTCCTGACTGGCCGGGCTGCTGCTTGGATACGGGTCTGGTATGGATTTTGGGGGGACCCGGCCTCAGTTAAAATCTCCAAATTGGGCCCAAGGTCTCAGGTGTGAATGGGGAGCAGATGTGTTAAATTTGGTGTTATCGCTCTCACTCCCAGGCATAAAATTCAAAACTCTCACCTGATATTCTTCATTTCCATTTTCAGCTAGCTTCTGTCTTTCTGCAAAAAAAATAACAATCAACGATCAGAAGATTACACATTTGAATTGTATTATGTAGTTCTATGTGAGGCTGGCTAATTCATGCCTAGTGTGGTCAATTTTTATTAGGAAATCAGAAAAACTGGCAGGAACACCAGGGATCTCACACAAAAGAAGCAATACAAAAGAAAAAGGAGACTTTCTCATACAAGTATGACAAGGGTTTACATATTCTTTTATTCGATAACATATTCTTTAAGTTTCCTTTAGCAAAATCACCATTGTTGGTGTCAGTGAAAGCAATGGTGTCTCATTGTTGGTGTCAGTGAAAGCAATGGTGCCTCATTGTTGGTGTCAGTGAAAGCAATGGTTCCTCATTGTTGGTGTCAGTGAAAGCAATGGCGCCTCATTGTTGGTGTCAATATGAGGAATAATGCCTCAGGGGCTGGCCAAAGGCAAGCAAAGGGCCACATCCGGCCCGTGGGCCGCAGTTTGGAGACCACTGGTTTAGACTAAATCAACTTTTTTTTCTATAATCTGTTCAGAAAGATAATAAGAAAATAGTTTGGCAGATCATTTTACCTTTCTTTTTTTTACTTCGATATAGTAAGAGGGCGACAACACAAGCAATGGTGATCCCAGCAGGGCCGATGGAAACCGGTAATGCAACAGAGAGAGCTGCAGATGAAAACAATACAGATCCTTGTGTAAAAACATGGGGCCAGATTCTCGTAGATCGCTGCATCTCTGCGGCGGCATAACGTATCTCATTTACGTTACGCCGCCGCAAGTTTTACGGGCAAGTGCTTAAATTAACAAAGCACTTGCCTGTAAAGTTGCGGCGGCGTAGCGTAAATCCCCCGGCACAAGCCCGCCTAATTCAAATGATCCGGGTAGGGGGCGTGGATCATTTAAATTAGGCGCGTTCCCGCGCCGAACGTACGCCGCATGCGCCGTCCCTAAAATTTTCCGACGTGCATTGCGCTAAATGACGTCGCAAGGACGTCATTGGTTTTGAGGTGAACGTAAATGGCGTCCAGCCCTATTCACGGACGATTTACGCAAACGCCGTAAATTTTCAAATTTCGACGCGGGAACGACGGCCATACTTAACATTGACTGCGCCTCATATACCCAGGGGCAACTTTAGGCGTCGCAAATCTAACGTAAACGTCGTAACTTCACTGCGTCGACCGCGCGTACGTTCGGGAATTCGCGTATTTTGCTAATTTGCATACTCGACGGGGAAAACTACGTCGGCGACACCTAGCGGCAAAAAAAAAAATTGCATTTAAGATCCGACAGCGTAAGAGCCTTACGCCTGTCGGATCTAATGCTTATCTATGCGTAACTGATTCTATGAATCAGGCGCATAGCTACGACGGGCGGACTCAGAGATACGACGGCGTATCAGGAGATACGCCGGCGTATCTCTTTTGAGAATCTGGCCCATGAATGGTATATTTAGGGTTACAGAGGAAAATATACAAAAAAGTACAAGAACAGTATTTGGCCACTGAGGTCATCCATAGTGGCATTCAAATGTGTACACAATAAAAGTGATAATAGATTTATACTTTAGAAAAAATTTCCCACAGCACCCCAAAAAAGATATAACGTCTGCAGGAAAGTGACTTTAGAAAAAAAATTTGGGGGAAAATTGGGTTAAATGTAGTAATCTTTAAAAAGAACCTTTGGGAATTTAAAGGTGTATTAAACCCCAAAAACAAAAGTATAATACAATGTATAATACAGTGGAACCTCGTTTTAAGAGTAACTTTTGAGAGCGTTTTGATTTGCGAGCAACTTTTTTTTTTAAATTCTGACTCGGTTTGCCAGTGTTGACACGCAAGACGAGCAGAATTCAAGCTAAATAGGCCTGCACTACCTCATTTGGCCTGAGGTACGGGGGCGCAGGAGCCAAGAAAAGCTGAACATTGGCCTGCCTTCAGGGCCGGCGCTAGAGCAAGGCAACATGGGCACTTGCAATGTTAATCGCCTATCAGTCGGTAACCTAACAAAACTACCTGAAGGAGATCCGGGTGTTGAATCTAATAGAAAGGAATAGATAGCATTTCTGCTATCCCTTCACCTTTTAACTGTTTAACCGTTTTTACCCGGGGTAATAAAAGCACCTGTTGAGTGGATATTCCATTGACTACAACTCTCATCAAGTACCCTGGACGGCGGAGATACAGAGGTAACATGCCAGCCAAAACAAACCAGCAGCTTCTTCAGGGGTAGCGCTACATATGAAAAAAAAATACCCCAAACCATTATAGTTTCTCTTTAAAATAATTACCGTATTTATCGGCCTATTGCGCGCCCCGGCGTATAGCGCGCACCCCCGAACTTGAAGAAAAATTCCTGAAAAAAAAAAAATACTTACAATTTGGATGCCCCTCGTCGGTGTCTTGCCCGTCGTCCATCGCGTCCTGCCCGTCGCCCATCGCGTCCATCGGCGGCCTCGTCCGGTCCGGCGGCCATCGTGGTGTCCTCCCCACTCGATCCCCGCTTCCCGCGCTGAGTTTCAACCACTGCGCCGGCATATACCAAGCGCAGTACACTCGGGTATAGTCGGGCAGGCTCGGCTCCTCTCGCGTAAAGGTCGTGACCGCTAGACCGGGAGAGGAGCCGAGCCTGCCCGACTATACCCGAGTGTACTGCGCTCTGTATATGCCTGCGCAGTGGTTCAAACACAGCGCGGGAAGCGGGTGTCGGCGTATATCGCGCACCCACGATTTTGCCCTGATTTTCAGGGCAAAAAAGTGCGCGGTATACGCCGATAAATATGGTAAATGAATTGAGAAAAACTTCTATGGTACATTTGCTGTTTCCAGCCAATGTCTGGGCGGAGGTTGAAGAAATAGAACAATCATTAGTGAACAGTCAAGTAATAATGATTGAGATTTGAGATGATATGAAAAGCACAAAGTACGTACAATCATCGAGATCCCCCTTGGCGGTAGGTTGAAGGGAGCCGATATCTTCACACACGGTGTCGGAGGTCGGTGTACACTCGTGCTTCTCGTATTGACCTTCAGGACATCTGGAACCAGACAAGGACAGACTGATCATGTAATGCAGTGGTTCTCAACCTTGCCAGTGCAGTGACCCCTTGATAAAATTTCCCAAGTTGTGGGGACCCCTAACAGTAAAATTATTTTGGTAGCGTGGGTTGTCATCACCCAAGGCAAGACAAGTAATTTTTGACCCTAACCCACAGACATTTAGCACTCCCTGAGTCCCTTCCACTCGTACAGTATTAAAACCCCTTATGGTACATTTTTCTCTTTGTTCTCCTTTCTTTCCCTTTTATCTCTCTCCATCCTAATGTCTTGTTTTTGTCCCCATCACTTTCTCTAGCCATCTTTTCTTGTTCTTTCTCTTATTCTTCCTCCCCGTCTTTTTCCTTTGCCTTTCCATGTATTCTCTATTTGTATTCCTTCTCTTACCCCTTTGGCCCTGCTGGGCTGCCATGGGCTCCAGGCACAGCCCTACTGGGCTGCCATGGGCTCCAGGGACAGCCCTGCTGGGCGGCCATGGGCTCCAGGGACAGCCCTGCTGGGCGGCCATGGGCTCCAGGGACAGCCCTGCTGGGCTGCCATGAGCTCCAGGGACAGCCCTGCTAGGCTGCCATGGGCTCCAGTGACAGCCCTGCTGGGCGGCCATGGGCTCCAGGGACAGCCCTGCTGGGCGGCCATGGGCTCCAGGGACAGCCCTGCTGGGCGGCCATGGGCTCCATGGACAGCCCTGCTGGGTGGCCGCAAAAAGGCTGGGAGAGCGGTGTGGGCTTTAGGAACAGCCCAGGATTTGGTGACTCCTGGCAAATCGTCATTCGACCCCCGAGGGGGTCCCGACCCCCAGGTTGAGAACCACTGATGTAATGCATAGTCCTCTAAATCCAAATAACTCAGATACTAAGAACAGAAAAAAACACCTTCTGCGCTCAAGTGTGGTACACAAATGCTATAGACTCTTGCTTCACTGTTCTTGACCAGAATACAAGCACCACGCTTTGCTGCCCTCTCAAGACTGGGGTAGTCTTTCATAGAGTTTTGTGGGACATATCCTCTTCCTCAGAGCTCTAAAATAAGAGGGTATGTCCCTCGAAACTCGTCAGCCTTCCAACATGTGCAGCTCCATCTTTAGTCAAAAAAAAATCGCAGATCGCCGTCATCACATAAATAAAAATGCCATACATCTATCCCCTATATTGTAGACGTTATAACGTTTGCGCAAACCAATCAATAAACGCTTATTGCATTTTTTTTTTTAATTGTGATATTTCTTATAGAAAAAAGTAAAAAATATTGTGTTTTTTTCAAAATTGCCGCTCTTCTTTTGTTTATAGCGCAAAAAAAAAAAAAAAAAAAAAAAAATACCACCAAACGAAAGCTCTATTTGTGTGTGGGGGGGGGGGGACATAAACATTAATTTGGGTACAGTTTTGCATGACCGCGCAATTGTCATTCAAAGTGCGACAGCGTTAAAAACTAACAATTGGTCTGGGCAGGAAGGGGGTGAAAATGCTCGGTATTGAAGTGGTTAAGTAAATATTGCAAATAAGACACAGATAACACTTTTTTTAAGCAATTACAGCAAACCATTTTGTTTTTGCTTTTGGGATAAAGATTAAATAAGTGAAAAATATAACCCCCCCCCCCCTGTCAGTGTTAAATGGTTCCTCCCAATCCCCTAACTGCCAACCTGATCATCTTGGTCTGTTACCGGCAGTTGAAGGGGTCCATGCAGCCCAGAGGCCAGTTACTTCTGCAATGTTCAAGTGAAAGGATGAGCAGAATGTGTTGATTTTGGCGATTATTTGTTAGAATTAGCGGTGCGTTTTCTCCAAAGCGACTGTCTGAGCTCGTACAGCTATCTTGTTGGTGGTGAATATTAAACCACATAACCTGATCAATGCCAAAGACTTTATCAGGTGGAACCCCAAGCACCCCAAAAGCCACGGAGCCTGAGCCACAAGTTACAATCTAGGAAAAGGTACCAGCCACAGATCCTGAACCACAAGGCAAAAATCCAGGAAAAGGTGCCAGCCACAGATCCGGAGCCACAAGCTACAATCCAGGAAAAGGTGCCAGCCACAGATCCGGAGCCACAAGCCAAAAATCCAGGAAAAGGTGCCAGCCACAGATCCTGAGCCATAAGCTACATTCCAGAAAAAGGTGCCACTCCAGCCACAGATCCGGAGCCACAAGCCAAAAATCCAGGAAAAGGTGCCAGCCACAGATCCTGAGCCATAAGCTACAATCCAGGAAAAGGTGCCACTCCAGCCACAGATCTGGAGCCACAAGCTAAAAATCTAGGAAAAGGTGCCAGCCACAGATCGTGAGCCACAAGCTACAATCCAAGAAAAGGTGCCAGCCACAGATCCTAAGCCATAAGCGAAAATCCAGGAAAAGGTGCCAGCCACAGATCCTGAGCCACAAGCTACAATCCAGGAAAAGGTGCCAGCCACAGATCCTGAGCCACAAGCTACAATCCAGAAAAAGGTGCCAGCCACAGATCCTGAGCCACAAGCTACAATCCAGGAAAAGGTGCCAGCCACAGATCCGGAGCCACAAGCTACAATCCAGGAAAAGGTGCCAGCCACAGATCCTGAGCCACAATCCAGGAAAAGGTGCCAGCCACAGATCCTGAGCCACAAGCTACAATCCAGGAAAAGGTGCCAGCCACAGATCCTGAGCCACAAGCTACAATCCAGGAAAAGGTGCCAGCCACAGATCCAGAGCCACAAGCTATAATCCAGGAAAAGGTGCCAGCCACAGATCCTGAGCCACAAGCTACAATCCAGGAAAAGGTGCCAGCCACAGATCCTGAGCCACAAGCTACAATCCAGGAAAAGGTGCCAGCCACAGATCCGGAGCCACAAGCTACAATCCAGGAAAAGGTGCCAGCCACAGATCCGGAGCCACAAGCTACAATCCAGGAAAAGGTGCCAGCCACAGATCCTGAGCTACAAGCTACAATCCAGGAAAAGGTGCCAGCCACAGATCCTTAGCCACAATCCAGGAAAAGGTGCCAGCCACAGATCCTGAGCCACAAGCTACAATCCAGGAAAAGGTGCCAGCCACAGATCCTGAGCCACAAGCTACAATCCAGGAAAAGGTGCCAGCCACAGATCCTGAGCCACAAGCTACAATCCAGGAAAAGGTTCCAGCCACAGATCCTGATTCACAAGCTACAATAGAGGAAAAGGTGCCAGCCACAGGTCCTGAGCCACAATCCAGGAAAAGGTGCCAGCCACAGATCCTGAGCCACAAGCTACAATCCAGGAAAAGGTGCCAGCCACAGATCCTGAGCCACAAGCTACAATCCAGGAAAAGGTGCCAGCCACAGATCCGGAGCCACAACCCAGAACCCATACAGAGGTGCCAGCAAGAGTTCTCTGTACTCATGGAGTCTTAGAAGTCAAGCCTCCCAAGATGTATTTCCTCACCCAGTGGCCATAAAAAATGAGCCACAAACCTTAATCTAGGAAAAGGTGCCAACCACAGTCCCTAGGCCATGAGTGGACTCAACAAACCAATAGCCATGGAGCCTCAGCCACAAGCTACAATTAAGAAGAAGGTGCCAGCCACAGATCCTGAGCCACAACCCAGAATCCTTGCACAGGTGCCAACAACAGTCCTCCATATTCAAGGAGCCCCAGAACCCAAGCCTCCTGAGATCAAGAAAGAGCAGGAAGCCTTACCTCTAAGAAGAGCTGCAAAGAGGAAAGATGGTTCTGATAGATGTGACATCTCACCAAAAACACTTGCCCTTGACCCCCACCTGTCAGAAGACTGGCTTCCACACCTCGGCTTAACGTTCCACCACAAAAATATCTTTCATTCACCTTTTGGTTTACCGAGTGAAATCTGCAAAGCGGCAGTTACCATATTACAAAAGCAATTTGAGGCGGTACCTGGCGCCCCAGCCATAAGATTTGTGTGTGACAATGTAGCTCCAGTGTCAGGACCAACCGTCCAGGTTCATGCATGCCTAGGGCGATGCCATGCCTTTACATCCTGCTATTTAGGAGGCAAAGTGATGGTCGCTGACCCCATATTATGGCGCTATCCAAGGATTGGAGCCAATAGCTGGGGGCAACTCTCGAAAAGCTATGGAGCCGTGGTCAAAAACCTAAAGGACAACATAAGGATTATAAATATTCAAACACAACACGTGGGAGATAGGGAATGCGTTCCGTACGCAATAGCAAACGCCTATGAACTCCTTGCACCGGATGGCAATCCCACCTGCCAATACAGCCGAGAACACATGAGGTCGCACCTACTAGAGTGTCTAGAGAATGGAGACATTACGGACTTCCCAAAGATTTACAAGCCATATAGAATTGTTCCTGATGGCTTCGGTGACTTGAGAAAAACTCAGTGGAAGCACAGTCACTCCTTACCTACTTCCACCTACAAATATTGCTTATAAAATAATCAACTATCTACAGTACATACTCATTGTACTAGCATCCCGCCTGCCAATACAAAAGCCGTAAAGTTGCATCTGCAAACATGGCTGCTGCTCTCAGAGGCGTTGCTAGGGGGGTGCGGTCTGCACCAGGTGACACCCGCTAGAGGGGTGACACCATCCCGTTTTTTTTTTTTAGCTGCCCTGTGCAATCCCAGCCTGCCCTGTACCACCCCAGCCTGCTCTGTGCCACCCCAGCCTGCCCTGTACCACCCAGCCTGCCCTGTACCACCCCAGCCTGCCCTGTACCACCCAGCCTGCCCTGTGCCACCACAACCTGCCCTGTACCACACCAAACTTTCCCATGCCACCCCAACTTGCCCTGTGCCACCCTAACTTGCCCTGTACCACCCCAATCTGCCCTATCCCACCATAACTTGCCCTATACCACCCCAACCTGCCCAATGCCACCCTAACTTGTCCTGTACCACCCCAACCTTTCCCATGCCATCCCAACTTGCCCTATGCCACCCTAACTTGCACTATACCACCCCAACCTGCCCTGTACCACCCTAACTTGCCCTATACCACCCCAACCTGCCCAATGCCACCCTAACTTGCCCTGTACCACCCCAACCTTTCCCATGCCATCCCAACTTGCCCTATGCCACCCTAACTTGCACTATACCACCCCAACCTGCCCTGTACCACCCTAACTTGCCCTATACCACCCCAATCTGCCCTATGCAACCCTAACTTGCCCTATACCACCCCAAACTACCCTATATCACCCCAACATGCCCTATACCACCTTAACCTGTCCTATACCACCCCACTACACCAACCTGCCACTATACCACTCTATACTACCCTAACCTGCCACTATACTGCCCTATACTATCATTTACAGGGGCTGGTTTGGGGTGCGCCCCGTGCCCGTGCGCTGCCTGCTTGGTGCTGGGCAGCCTAGTCAGATGGGGGGGGGTGACACCATGTTTTACCGCACCGGGTGACACCAACCCTAGTGACGCCACTGGCCGCTCTGATAATGCCATGGCATTAGGCAAGGATTCTTTACACGCCATAGGATCAGATGTTAAGCAGAGACAACTGGGTTATATCACCGCCTACAGGGCGAATTAGAGACTGAAGAATAAAAAGCTGTAAGCCAATGAGGCTGTGCAGAAAAGTAATATTAAAAGTACATCATCAAACACTGAAGGGTGAGACCTGTGTTGCCTGAAACCTGGACCCATAATTCGAAAAAGCAAGGTCCATAAAGACATGGATGAGCGAGTTTGGGGTGGAGGAAATTGACTGGCTTGCAACTCACTCATCCATGTCTTTATGGACCTTTATCTAGGTCTTTATGGACCTTGCTTTGTGCACTGGTGCGCAGTCCTGTTGGAACAGGAAGGGACCATCTCCAAACTGTTCCCACAAAGTTTGGAGTATGAACAGGGCCGGATTTCCCACAAGGCCAACAAGGCCAGGCCTCGGGACGGCACTGTGTGCAGGGGCGGCGGAGGAGACAAGTAATTTTTCAGCGGTGCGTGCCGTGCAGCGGCAGAGAGAGAGTCTCTCATTGCCCGCACTGCTGTTACAACTTTCGCCCTTACTTACCATTCCCGATGACATTCCCATCTGGTGACAAGCGACGGTGGCAAGTGACATGCTCAGGGCTCCCACTCATTCTGCTTTATGGTGAGTTGAACTATTTCATTTTATATTACAATGTAATGATAGAAATTATGCATTTCAATCATCCTGACACCATAACAACCATGGTGCCGGAATGATTGAAACACTAACACCAGTCATTGTCTGCGAAAAATGGTTTACCCCCCCCTTTTGTTGCCCCCCCTCCCCACCCATGTGATGATGGGGGGGGGGGCGGCATTGAAGGACCCGGCCTTGGGGCGGCAAAGGGAGTAAATCCGGGCCTGAGTATGAAATTGTCCAAAATGTCTTGGTATGCTGACGCCTTAAGAGTTCCCTTCACTGGAACTAAGGGGCCAATCCCAACTCTTGAAAAACAACCCCACACCATAATCCTCCCCTCCACCAAATGATCTGGACCAGTGCACAAAGAAATGTCTATAAAGACATGGATGAGCGAGTTTGGGTGGAGGAACTTGACTGGCTGCACAGAGTCCTGACCTCAACCCGATAGAACACCTTCGGGATGAATTAGAGCGGAGACTGCGAGCCAGGTCTTCTTATTCAACATCAGTGCCTGACCTCACAAATGCTCTTCTGGAAAAATGGTCAAACATTCCCATAAACACACTCCTAAACCTTGTGGACGGCCTTCCCAGAAGAGGTGAAGCTGTTATAGCTGCAAAGGTTGGGCCAACTCAATATTGAACCCTACGGACTAAAGCCCTGATTCACAAAGCACTTACGCCGACGTAAATCACTTTACGCCGACGTAGTGCAAATGTGCGCCCGGCGTATCTGTGCACCGTACCCACAAACTAAGATACGCCTAAAAACAGGCTTAATCCCGCCGACGTAACTTGCCTACGCCGGCGTAGGGTGGGCGCACATTTACGCTGGCTGCATGGTGGCGCTGCCATTGATTAGCCATTCAAATATGCAAATGAGGAAAATACGGCGATTCACGAACCTGCGCGCGCCCGACGCAGGCTACAAGAGGTGCGCGTAAGTTGTACGTCCGGCGTGAATTTAAGCCCCATAAAGGAGGTGTAACCCAGCAGCAGACATGTAAAGGTCTGCATCAGGGAACACAGGCCGGTGTATTTTACGTAGTTTACGTTGGACGTGTGTCTGGATGAGCGTAGATTCCGATCATGGCGTAGGCAGTGATCCGGGGTATCTTAGGTAGTTGTTCCGACGTGGTTATGAGCATGCGCACGGGGATGCGTCCACGACACGACGCATGCACAGTTCGTTAAACGTACTTTTCTGGCTCTCCAACCATCATTTGCATGGGGTCACGCCTCATTTGCATGGCTTTGCATGGGGCAAGCCCACTTCCACCTACGCCGGCCTGCGCCTTCGAAATCTACGCCACGCCGACGCAGCTTTGGGAGCACTGGCTTCCTGAATTCCGTACTTGCCTCTCTGCGCTGCGTTGGCGTAGCGTACATTGAGATGCGCTACGGCGGCGTAATGTGTGGCACTCTCTGTGAATCCCGGCATAAGTCTGGGATGCCATAAAAGTTCATGTGCGTGCATAGGTGTGTGCACACCCTAATCACCCCATGTGCATTAGCATTATCCAGGATTGGCACCAGGTGGGTGGATTAGGTTCAACCATAGGAACACACTACACTCGTATTTAGAGTGTAGCATAATATGCTCCGAATCAACTGTCTCCCACCATCAGAGCCTCCTCCATGCGACAGCAGGTGGCGTTCATGTGTGTGTGAGCTTAGGGGTGCACACCCTAATGCAATAGGCTGCGAGTGGGTAAAGGCAGGCGTCCCAATACTTTTGACAATATAGTGTATCTCAGTGAACTGTTTGACCACCCCTTGTATATGGTCAGGGTTACCTGGTACAGTCCTTGCAGTAGAGGTGGCAGGTATCGGTGCAGAAGGTGTTCGGTTTGCACTGACACCGATAATCTTCAGTGGCTGTACAATCTGCGACTTGGACCTGATCTATGGAAAAAAAAAAAAACACATATTCCGTAAGCACACACAGACTCATTGATACATTGGGCCAGATCCACATAGCGAGTACGCCGGCTTATCTACTGATACGCCGGCGTACTTTCAAATTTCCCGCGTCGTATCTTTAGTTTGAATCCTCAAACCAAGATACAATGGCTTCTGGGTTCGATCCGACAGGCGTACGGCTTCGTACGCCTTCGGAGCGTAGGTGCAATACTTCGGCGCCCGCTGGGTGGAGTTCGCGTCGTTTTCCGCGTCGGGTATGCAAATTAGCTTTTTACGACGATCCACGAACGTATGCGCGGCTGTCGCATTCTCTTACGTCGTCTCTAGTCGGCTTTTTCCGGCGCATAGGTAAAGCTGGTATTTTACGGAGTATAGATAGACTTGCCATGTTAAGTATGGCAGTCGTTCCCGCGTTGAAATTTCAAATATTTATTTTTTTGCGTAAGTCGTCCGTGAATAGGGATGGACGTAAGTCACGTCTAAGCTCAAAAAATGACGTTGTTGCGACGTCATTTCACGCAAAGCACGGCGGGAAATTTCGAAACGGAGCATGCGCAGTTCAATCGGCGCAGGGGACGCGCTTCATTTAAATGAAACACGCCCCCTACCCGCCGATTTGAATTCCGCCGCCAGAAATACACTACGCCGCCATAACTTACGGCGCAAAATCTTCCTGGATTTGACTTAAAGCGGTGTTTCACCCTAAAAAACAACTTTATAGCATCTCATTCAGCATAGTAGCGCGAGCTACAGTATGCCTTTATATATTTTTTTGGGCGCCGTACTCACTGTTTAATAGCGTAGTAAAATTTCTGTGGGCGTTCCTATTCAGAGGGCTCGTGATTGACGGCCGGCTATGGCGCGTCACGCTTCACGAAAATAGTAGGTCTCGGCTTTTCCCGGCGCTATACGGCGCCTGCGCACAGACATCGGAGCTGACTGCGCAGGCGCAGTGAAGAGCATAGACCTATTTCGGCTATTTCCGTGAAGCGTGACGCGCCATAGCCGTCAATCACGAGCCCTCTGAATAGGAACGCCCATTCCCCGGAAACTTTAGTACGCGATTACACAGTGAGTACGGCGCCAAAAAAATATATAATATATAAAAATATATAAAGGCATACTGTAGCTCACGCTACTATGCTGAATGAGATGCTAGGAAAAAATAAATGTTTTTTAGGGAGAACCCCCGCTTTAAAGCCAGGTAAGGTACGGCGGCGTAGCGTATCTCTGATACGCGGCGCAAGTGTAATTGTTTCAAGCCCGACCCTGGGCAAAAAATGTTCCCATGCAGAGGGGCTGTGCCCCCCATTACATGGATTTGCTGCTCATTTTTGTCTAGGCGATGGAAAAGCAGAGATATACTTACCCGATCCTCCAATCCTCCCCAAACAAGTCCGGTCCCTGCAGCACCTGCCGCCCCCCTGTGGCCTAGCGGTCGTGTGCGGTGGACCGTTCCTAATGTCATCAAGCCCATAGACCTGCTTTGGCCATGAGAACATCAGGAACAGTCCACCATTGGATCACAGGGAGCGGTGGAGTGGAGGATCGGGTAAGTATACAGCTTTCTCTTCTTCTCCCCCGGACAACATGAGCAGCGTGGACACAGCTCAACTGCGTGGGAAAACTTTTTTCTTTGCAGGCGCTGGGCTTTAAAGTGACACTCTGGGCTGGATTCAGATAGAATGGTCTATCTATCCGCCTGGCGTAACTTATCTCAGATACGTTACGCCGCCGTAATTTAGGGCGCAAGTTCTGTATTCAGAAACAACTTGCGCCCTTAGTTACGGCGGCGTAACGTATCTGTGTCGGCGTAAGCCCGCCTAATTCAAATGTCGATGATGTGGGCCTGTTTTATGCATATTAACTGTGACCCCGCGTATTTGACGTTTTTTACGAACGGCGCATGCGCCGTTCGTGAAAAACTCCCAGTGCGCATGCTCGAAAATTCCGCCACAAAGCTTCATTGCTTTCGACGTGAACGTAAATTACGTCCAGCCCTATTCGCAAACGACTTATGCAAACGACGTAACATTTTCAAAACTCGACGCGGGAACGACGGCCATACTTAAAATAGGATACGCCTCATATAGCATCCTAAGGCGGGACTCTGATATGGACCTTGATGTAAGGAGGGACTCTGATATGGACCCTGATGTAAGGAGGGACTCTGATATGGACCCTGATGTAAGAAGGGACTCTGATATGGACCCTGATGTAAGGAGGGACTCTGATATGGACCCTGATGTAACCAGGGACTCTGATAGGGACCCTGATGTAAGGAGGGACTCTGATAGGGACCCTGATGTAAGAAGGGACTCTGATATGGACCCTGATGTAACCAGGGACTCTGATAGGGACCCTGATGTAAGGAGGGATTCTGATAGGGACCCTGATGTAAGGAGGGATTCTGATAGGGACCCTGATGTAAGGAGGGACTCTGATATGGACCCTGATGTAAGGAGGGACTCTAATATGGACCCTAATGTAAAGAGGGACTCTGATAGGGACCCTGGTGTAACAAGGGACTCTAAAATGGATTCTGATGTAAGGAGGGACTTTGATATGGATCCCAATGTCAGAAGGGACTCTGATAGGGACCCTGATGTAGGAAGGGACTCTGATATGGACCCTGATGTAAGAAGGGACTCTGATATGGACCCTGATGTAAGAAGGGACTTTGATATGGATCCCGATGTAAGAAGGGACTCTGATAGGGACCCTGATGTAGGAAGGGACTCTGATATGGACCCTGATGTAAGAAGGGACTCTGATAGGGACCCTAATGTAAAGAGGGACACTGATAGGGACCCTGGTGTAACAAGGGACTCTGATATGGACCCTGATGTAAGGAGGGACTCTGATATGGACCCTGATGTAAGGAGGGACTCTGATATGGACCCTGATGTAAGGAGGGACTCTGATATGGACCCTGATGTAAGGAGGGACTCTGATATGGACCCTGATGTAAGGAGGGACTCTGATATGGACCCTGATGTAAGGAGGGACTCTGATATGGACCCTGATGTAAGGCGGGACTCTGATATGGACCCTGATGTAAGGCGGGACTCTGATATGGACCCTGATGTAAGGAGGGACTCTGATATGGACCCTGATGTAGGGAGGGACTCTGAAATGGACCTTGATGTAGGGAAGGACTCTGATATGGACCCTGATGTAAGGAGGGACTCTGATATGGACCCTGATGTAACCAGGGACTCTGATAGGGACCCTGATGTAAGGAGGGACTCTGATAGGGACCCTGATGTAAGAAGGGACTCTGATATGGACCCTGATGTAACCAGGGACTCTGATAGGGACCCTGATGTAAGGAGGGATTCTGATAGGGACCCTGATGTAAGGAGGGATTCTGATAGGGACCCTGATGTAAGGAGGGACTCTGATATGGACCCTGATGTAAGGAGGGACTCTGATATGGACCCTAATGTAAAGAGGGACTCTGATAGGGACCCTGGTGTAACAAGGGACTCTAAAATGGATTCTGATGTAAGGAGGGACTTTGATATGGATCCCGATGTCAGAAGGGACTCTGATAGGGACCCTGATGTAGGAAGGGACTCTGATATGGATCCCGATGTAAGAAGGGACTCTGATATGGACCCTGATGTAAGGAGGGACTCTGATATGGACCCTGATGTAAGGAGGGACTCTGATATGGACCCTGATGTAGGGAGGGACTCTGAAATGGACCTTGATGTAGGGAAGGACTCTGATATGGACCCTGATGTAAGGAGGGACTCTGATAGGGACCCTGATGTAAGGAGGGACTCTGATAGGGACCCTGATGTAGGGATGGACTCTGATATGGACCCTGATGTAAGGAGGGACTCTGATAGGGACCCTGATGTAAGGAGGGACTCTGATAGGGACCCTGATGTAAGAAGGGACTCTGATATGGACCCTGATGTAACCAGGCACTCTGATATGGACCCTGATGTAAGGAGGGACTCTGATATGGACCCTGATGTAAGAAGGGACTCTGATATGGACCCTGATGTAAGGAGGGACTCTGATATGGACCCTGATGTAAGGAGGGACTCTGATATGGACCCTGATGTAGGGAGGGACTCTGAAATGGACCTTGATGTAGGGAAGGACTCTGATATGGACCCTGATGTAAAGAAGGGACTCTGATAGGGACCCTGATGTAAGGAGGGACTCTGATAGGGACCCTGATGTAGGGAAGGACTCTGATATGGACCCTGATGTAAAGAAGGGACTCTGATAGGGACCCTGATGTAAGGAGGGACTCTGATAGGGACCCTGATGTAAGGAGGGACTCTGATAGGGACCCTGATGTAAGAAGGGACTCTGATATGGACCCTGATGTAACCAGGGACTCTGATATGGACCCTGATGTAACCAGGGACTCTGATATGGACCCTGATGTAAGGAGGGACTCTGATATGGACCCTGATGTAAGAAGGGACTCTGATATGGACCCTGATGTAAGGAGGGACTCTGATATGAACCCTGATGTAAGGAGGGACTCTGATATGGACCCTGATGTAGGGAGGGACTCTGATATGGACCCTGATGTAACAAGGGACTCTGATAGGGACCCTGATGTAAGGGAGGACTCTGATAGGGACCCTGATGTAAGGAGGGACTCTGATATGGACCCTGATGTAACCAGGGATTTATAGACAGCCATGCACTAGATTGCTGTCCTGCCAATCATACTGAAATCCCATATCTAGGTTGTACCCGGACAACAAGTCAGAATTTTCTGATCTCTTATACTAAAGACAACCTTTTATGGTAAAGCAGTGTGATTATGATCCGAATGGCCGGAACTTATATTACACCCAATCATTGGATATTTAGGAAGTGACGGCTCCTCTGGCAGTGTTTATAAAAGAAAAAAAAGTAAATAGTCCTAAGAATAAAATCTGGAGAATTTACTGAGAAGAGAAGACAATGAAAATCTACCATCAAATCTACAGGGGTGACAAGCCAGGCACCGCTCCAGTCCATGGGGTCCGGCAGCGAAATCCT